>NC_080789.1:30000-211598 GCF_028018385.1 Neofelis nebulosa | reverse complement strand
GCCCCAGGTGACACAGGGACCCGCCCAGTGACCCCCCCAGGGCCCCAGGTGACACAGGGACCCGCCCAGTGTCTCCCCAGGGCCCCAGGTGACCCAGAGACCCGCCCAGTGACCTCCCAGGGTCCCAGGGGACACAGGGACCCGCCCAGTGACCCCCCCACGGCCCCAGGTGACCCAGGGACCCGCCCAGTGACCTCCCAGGGCCCCAGGTGACACAGGGACCCACCCAGTGACCCCCCCAGGGCCCCAGGTGACCCAGGGACCCGCCCAGTGACCTCCCAGGGCCCCAGGTGACACAACAACCCGCCCAGTGACCTCCCAGGGCCCCAGGTGACCCAGGGACCCGCCCAGTGACACCCCCAGGGCCCCAGGTGACCCAGGGACCCGCCCAGTGACCTCCCAGGGCCCCAGGTGACACAGGGATGCGCCCAGTGACCTCCCAGGGTCCCAGGTGACACAGGGACCCGCCCAGTGACCCCCCCCAGGGCCCCAGGTGACACAGGGACCCACCCAGTGATCTCCCAGGGCCCCAGGTGACACAGGGACCCGCCCAGTGACCCCCCAGAGTCCCAGGTGACACAGGGACCCGCCCAGTGTCCTCCCAGGGTCCCAGGTGACCCAGGGACCCGCCCAGTGGCACCCCCAGGGCCCCAGGTGACCCAGGGACCCGCCCAGTGACCTCCCAGGGCCCCAGGTGACCCAGGGACCCGCCCAGTGACACCCCCAGGGCCCCAGGTGACCCAGGGACCCGCCCAGTGACCTCCCAGGGCCCCAGGTGACACAGGGATGCGCCCAGTGACCTCCCAGGGTCCCAGGTGACACAGGGACCCACCCAGTGACCCCCCCAGGGCCCCAGGTGACACAGGGACCCACCCAGTGATCTCCCAGGGCCCCAGGTGACACAGGGACCCGCCCAGTGACCCCCCAGAGTCCCAGGTGACACAGGGACCCGCCCAGTGTCCTCCCAGGGTCCCAGGTGACACAGGGACCCGCCCAGTGTCCTCCCGGGGCCCCAGGTGACACAGGGGCTGGGATGGCTCTGGTCCACCAGAGGGCCAACGCCCACCTGGGAGGGGGCACCGGGGCCCACACGGCTGGAATGCCCCGGTGAGATCTGGTCAGGCAGGTCACAGAGGTCACACGTGTGGGGGGCGTGGTTCAGATGCTCGGGTTCCCACTGAGAGTCTCTCCGCGATCTGAGAAGTCACAGCGACATTGGCGGAAGCTCCCTGCTGCCCCCTCCCCAGCCTGCCCTCTCCCCTGAGAGCAGGGGCCCGTCCGGCCCTGGCAGAACCCACAGGGACCGCCCCGGACTCATGCCCATGTGCCGAGCCCTTCGTGGGTCTCCAACACGACCGCCCCCGACCCCTTCCCACGGAGGGGCGTGCGGAGACCTCGTCTGCTCTGGGAGGACCCCCTCTGTCGGCCGCTAGCAGGCAGGTGAGGGCCCTCCATCCTGAGCCAGGCTCTGGCCCGCAGACCCTGCGGGGCGCCCCGCTCTGTCTGCTCTGCTGGTGCGTCACCGTCCCGCTAACGCTGGATTAGGGAAGGTGACAGCTCCACTCGGTCCTCTCGAGGCCGGGACCCTCGGCAGCCTCCTGCCCAGGTGCCGCCCGGCTCCTTCAGGGAGGCCTCCCCACTGGGTGAGGACCCCAGGCTGAGACTGACTCCGAGTCCCCTCGGGGCTCCTGCCGAGTCCAGCTCTGCCCACGACTCCCGAGAGGACCCGATGCCCCCTCACTGCCTCCATGCACCCACTCCCTGTGCCCGTGCGGCCAGGGCAGGGCCACCAGCTGGGTCCGGTCACCGCCACCTCCTTGCTGGCAGGGAGACCGACTGGCCTTCGAGCTCCCTAAAGTCTCAGGTCTTTTACGACAGCCCAGGTTGCCAGGTGGCCTTCTGAAGGGGGATGTTGACAATCCAGGGCGAGGTCTGCAGCCTGGACACCCGCCCTCTGTCCACCCCCCCACGGCAGCGCCGGCTTTGAGGTCCTTCCCTTGCCTGCGCTAACCGGGCGGCTGCCCCTGCCAGCCCCACACCGGACCCCAGCCGGCACGGGGGCACGGCGGCCTTGGCCACCTGCCGCGAGCAGCAGACCCGTGGCCCACGTTCACAGGCAGGTGGCACCTAGGGGACACAGGGATGACAGCACGCGTCTTCAAAGGCGGCACCAGAAGCGCTCTGGACGACGCCTTGCCGTCCGCCGTCCACAGTGGGGAGGGCAGCCCTGTGTGCTCCGGGAGCTCAGGATCAAACCCCTTCCCCGGTCTCCTTCCTGGGGCCACTGACAGGAAAATGAACACTCCCAGTATGGAGTCAGCTCTGCGCGGCCGGGTCTGGGCCTCTGAGCTGGAGCCCCGCCGGACCGCTGTCTGTCCCTGATCCCTGGGACCGGGCGGTGCCCACACTGGGGCTGCTGTCTGTCCCTGAGCCCTGGGACCGGGCGGTGCCCACACTGGGGCCGCTGTCAGTCCCCGAGCCCTGGGACCGGGTGGAGGACTGGCCAAAAGGACGTCTCCATGTACCCGTCTGTAGCAGCTGCACTGAATTCGGCTCCCACGCTGCAGTCACCCTTCCGGAGGGTCCAGGCAATGCCTGCTGTTTCCTGGGGTGTGTGGCCCACCCCACAGCCGGTCAGAAGACCCCCCCCCCTCGCATACAAGGAACCCTGACCCTTCAGCAGTCACGACCGCCCTCCACCACCCTCTACCAGCCCCGGCGGCCCCTCAGCGGACTTTTCTGCCCCCCAACCCCCCCACCCCACGTCTGCCTTTTCTAAACAGTTCCTGTGAACCAGTCACACACAGGGGGCCTTTTCTGTCTGGCGTCTTTCACCTTGTGCAATGCGTTCAGGGCTGGTCCCCGGTGCGGCCTCTCGAGCAGAGGCCTTGCTCCGCTGGAATGATATTCACTGAACGGCGGGACTCATCATCAGCGGGGTGTCCGGGCCGTGCCGCACAATGTCGCTGCGGTCCCGCGAGCACGGCTCTCTGAGTGGACGTGGCTTCCTCTTCTGTCGGGCGGACGCCCGGGGTCCCGCGGGACAGGAGCGGCGGGTCATGTGGTGACTACGTTTCCCTTCTGAGCACCCGCCAGCCTGGCCTCCAAACGGCCCGAGCATCTTTCTGCTTCTCTTGACGCCTGTCCCCTAAGCACTTTCTCGAAAGGCAGTTCTCAGGCACATCCTTCCCGAGGCCTCCACGTGAGACCGAACGGAATTAAAACCACACGCGAGCACCTCCTTCGTGTTCGGGCTGCCCGCTCCCCGACTGGGGGTCTCTCTCCCCACTTTCCTCGCTGTTCCCATTTGCCGTTTCCGGACCTCCCTGCCGCTGGGCTAGCCTCCTGTCTGCGTGCCGTCCCTCCTCCGCGCGGTTCGGAGCCAGCCCTGCTGTGGGGGCTCCACTGCCTCCCGACCCTGTGACCTGTCTGTTTTTGGGAAGGTGGGTTTGGCTTTCGGAGGTTTGGGCTGTCAAGGTAAGTCCGGGCGGCCCGCTGAAGGCGGGGCCCCGCGTGGGCCTGTCGGGCTCCGGCTGACTCTGGAACCTCACGGCGTCCTCACCTGTACAGTGGGGAGAACAGTCTATGGCTCACGGTGGCCGTCAGCCTGAACAGGTGGATTTACGTGCATGTGCACCACAGCGTCTGAGCATGTGTACTGTCCGGAGTGTTCCTGGTTATTCCCGATTCCTCAGATGCGATTTATAGCGACTGTATCCCTGTCCTCACCCTGAAGCCACCTGTCCCCTCACTTTCTCCTGCCGTCCCCACGGTCTGGGTGGACACGTCCAGTCTGGAGTCCCCGGGGAATTCAATGTGGAGTGAGGTGAGCGGTCAGACTCTGACTTGAGTTGCCCCCAAATACGAAGCCCGTTTTCCCCGGCCCGCTGTCGGGGGCCCGTCCCTCCCCCGCTGGTCTGGGCAGCTCACCGCACCCCTCAGTCCATCCCACCGATGCCCACGTTCCACTCGGGGCCATGTGTCCGTGCAGCAGGAAGTAACGCTGGGAAGGCTAACACTTTGCATCAGGTTTTAAGTCTGTCCTCGGTCCTTGTACCAAGGACCAGGGGGGTGACGGCCGGGGTGCAGCCTGGGGGCCGCTCGGCGGCCCCCAGCCCAGGGCTCAGCCACCTACAAGCTCCCCCTGCACAGCCAAGTGCACGCCTGGCGGGACGTGCTCTGTCCCAGAGCCTTCCTCCACCTCCACCGTGACGGACCTACCCTCCCACGAAATGTACAACCCCTTGTGATGTTCCCCAAAACTTCATCGGAGATTTGACTGAACTTGTATTAAATCTAAAAATTAAATCTGAAGGCACAGACAACCACACAGGGTTTAGGCACTCACCGACTTTATCGAAAAAGGGATTTATTCAAATCCCTTTAATTGTCTCCTGATAAGACTCTGCTGTTATCTTCACACAGGTAATCAACCTTTTCTCACTAAAATGTTATTTCGAGTGACTTCACATGTTTTCTCCTCAACAGATCTCAACAGAGATCTCCCCTCCCTCTTACTTACTCGGGTTTAATTCACTTGTGTATTTTGAACACACCCTTACGCTTCTGAAACACATTTGCCTTCAAGTAGGAACAGAACCAGCTTCTGTTTTCTCTAGCCCCTCCTCCACGGCCAGGTAGGCAAGTTTCTTCCTAAAGTCTGCGGGCAAGTTCACCTGCTTTCGCCTCCTAAACGACGTTCACCATGTTCAACCAGCTGCTAATTCCGTATCCCCGAGGGCAGGCTCGGAGGACTTCCCCTCACCTAGCCCCGGGTTGGCAAACTCAAGTTGCAAAGGGCAGGGGGTACAGATTTTCAGCTTTGCAGGGGGTAAAGTCTCTCCTGCAACCAATCAAGTCTGCTGCTGCAGCCCCGAGGCATCCCTAGACCATCTGTAAGTGAAAGGAAGGCTGTGTTCCAATAAAACTTTATTTATAAAGAGAAGTGGGGGGCCAGATTTGGCCACCAGGCCATAGTTTGCTGACCTCTGACCTAGAGGTCTGATCTCAGCTTGTATCTGCAAAAACGTACAGATGAACACAAGGGGACAACCCTCTGTATTCATAATTGGTCCATTTTAATAAACCGATTAGTTTTCAAGGCATTTCAGCGGCTTCTGCAGAGGCTTGGAAACACCTGTTTTCCTCATCTGTGGGTAACAATGACTGTATTTGCTCGTATCAAATAATTACGTGCCTGCACTTGCCAGATCTTCGAGAAGGTCATCATGGAGACGGCTGCCGGCTGCCTCGGCGTCATCTCAGATGGATGTTAGGTTCCGGGGTGGGGGGGGCCCCCTGCCTTCTCCTCCAGGTGGCCTTGGAGGTCTGTGGTATGGATGCTGTGGTCTGATATTTTCCTTAGGAATAAACGTGGTTCCTGCCTGGTGCCTTTTTCAGCATCAATGGAATTAGAGCTCGTGTTTATTTGAGCCTCTTGTGGGGCTGGTTGTCTTTTCTGATTCTAAAATATTAAAATAGATGTTTATTTCGTACCTAAATCTACTCTGTGGTGCCTGCTGTGTTTCTTAAAGGACTGAGTTATTCAGCACTCTGTTACTTTATGCAGGTACGGGCGATGTGTGTCCCAATCACCCCCACACATTCCGGGGGTCCCCCAGATGTATCCACTTGCCCAAAACAATGCGGGGCACACGGGGGCCCCCAAGGGCACTTTGCTGAGTGAGTCCAGTGCTCAGCACACGGCCCGAGCCACATCACAGACACAGTCTTTGTGGACAATGGCTTTGTGTGTTCTCGGACCTCTGGGGAGACAGCAGGTGTCGTGGTTTCCCTAGTCCCTAAAACGAATGGGGCAATTTTCCAGTATTTGGGGAAAAGATACCTGCACATTAATGTTTTTAAGAACACGGCTGTTGGGACGCCTGGGTGGCTCAGTCAATTAAGTGTCCAACTTCGGCTCAGGTCATGATCTCACGGTCTGTGAGTTCGAGCCCCGCGTCGGGCTCTGTCCTGACAGCTCGGAGCCTGGAGCCTGCTTCAAGTTCTGTGTCTCCTGCTCTCTCTGCCCCTCCCTTGCTCACACTTTGTCTCCCTCTCTCAAAAACAAATAAACCTTAAAAAAGTTTAAAGATAAAGTTACTTAAAGACATTAGTATACCAAAGTCCATCTTTCACTGTGCCTGGCAATACACCATGTGTGGTTCTTATAACATTTGGAAAGTGTTTAAACTGCATGGACTTTATCGACTGGGATGTGCTGGCTCTCCTCAGACAGTATTACTGTTCTAAATCCTTCAATTCTATGGCAGCCTTGGAAAGCGAGGGGGTTGGCATCCCACCCATTTTACAGATGTAGACACTGAGGCACAGGAAGCTCTGAGTCAGGCAGGTGTCAGGTCCTCGAGCAACAGACTGACTTCAGACCCTGCACGCGGCTACTCGAGTGCAACTTCACTTTTTTCTTCCTTCTGCACCTCCCCACCCCGACCTTCCATTTGACCAAAACACAGTGGGAAGGTACTGGCTGCTGGGGTTATTACTATTATTTACTTATTTTGGGGAGCATCTTACATATACTGGAAAGTGACCAGAAAAGAAGGTTGACACATTTCCCCTCTTAGGCAGGTTCCATTCGTGGATTATGGATTCTTCTGCAAGGGTTTCATCAACCATGGGCAACTGGAAACATCCTGTTCGTATGTTAATGTTCAGTACGTAGCTGCAAATTCAGCTGTGATATTTTTATTGTTCAAAAGACCTACGTCCTGGTTATTTTTATTGTTATCTGTGGTTTTTACTTGATCTTAACACAGATGTAAGGGTTGTATAAATTTCCAACTAAAAGTTATGTTTCTGATCATTTTGTTTATTTGCAGTCAGGCTTGCGTCACAGAAATTGTATGCTAATCCGTGACACTTTCATTATGCTGGACTTTAATTATCGATATGCGTCAATAACTATAAACATTTGTATGACCCTACATGTATCACCTTTAAGCATTAAATCGACATGTTCCGATTTGGTCATGTTTAGCTACTGATTTCCTTTCCCTCTCCTTGGCCAGGTATACCTTTATTTATTTGTTGCTTTAAAATTTTTGTTTGTAGGAGTGCCCTTAGAAGGTTTCCTATGTTTGATTATTTATTTAATTTAAATTTTATTTTTAAAGTTTACATCCACATCAACGTATAGCGCAACAAGGATTTCAGTGTATTTGATTATTTTAAAACCTGATTTAAGCAGTCCTTGCCTTTTAGTAGGGGAGACTAACCCACTTAGGTTTATTGTCACCGCTGGCACAGAAGTTGTCATGAATAGCACGGCCCACTCCGATTTCTGGTTAGGGTCCGTTCACGGTTCAGGTCTTTATACACACGCACGTTTCACATGCTTTCTCCTCAGCCATAGTTTGAAGGAATCAGGTTCTTACTTCTATTATCAGCCACCTTTGTGTAATCGAACGCACTCTCAATGATGAAGCCATGTCTCTAACGACCTAAGTCCTCATGGGTCCTCTACTCCACGAACAGACGTTAGGTCACTCTTCTCTTACTCACCAGCCGCTCCGGCATGTCGGCCTCTGTTGATCTCACCAGAGGCTACAAACTGGTTTACTATCACACAACGATCATCTTTCACAATATACAGCGTACTAAATACATGCTGTGGATTTGCGTTCAACTTCCTAAGCACACTCACAGGGGTGATTTGTTTGACTGCACGTATCTGTTGGTATCGAGAATCACCATTCTTCTTCTCACACATGACCTTTTCCCTCATCAGCTCTTGATTTTTATTTCTTCAATTGGCTTGAGATGATTTTTGTTCACATTTTCAGGGAAGCTTTGTGGGTGGTACACTTTCTAAATCCTCGCAAATTTAAAACTGTCTTCTTTAGTCCCTTGGTCTGAAAAGCAACTCGAACTAGGAGTGAATTCTTTTTTTTTTTTTTAATGTTTATTTATTCTTGAGACAGAGAGACAAGAGTGCGAGCGGGGCAGGGGCACAGAGAGAGACACACAGAATCGTAAGCAGGCTCCAGGCTCCAAGCTGTCAGCACAGAGCCCGACGTGGGGCTCGAACTCACAAACTGTGAGATCATGACCTGAGCCGAAGTCGGACGCCCAACCGACTGAGCCACCCAGGGGCCCCGAAGTGGGGTTGAATTCTTAAGAGACAGTATGTTTCAGTCAAATCCCTGGTGGTGTTCCTTCCTTTCCTTCCGGTTCAGAGGGCGCCTGGTCTCTGCCTTCGTAGGTTCCGTGGACCTCTGTCCTCCTGTCTTAATTTTATTTCCCTGATTTAACCTGGCTTGGGATGAGGCAGCCCCCTCTCATCCTTTCCACGCAAACACAAGGCCATGGGGTGCATGGGTCCTGATGCTTCTGTCTCGTTTGTAGTTGGGGGTTTTCTTTCCAGTCCTATTTTTGCCCTAACCTGACGATTCTTTCTTTCCTGGTCACGGTGGCTTCCCCTCTGGAGCGCCCCGTTTCTCGGGTTAGGAATGTGCCCTCTGCCCTCACACCTACCGACTTTTTTCCCTCTGGCTCATTTTGTGGCTTTCTCCTATGACTTGTTCCTTGGCTGAAGACCCCCACACTTCACGGAATCGGTTTTCTGCAGGGACGGTTCCTTCATTCGCAGCTGCCAACACCTTTCTCAATTCCACTCATGTTTCGGGTATCCTGTCTTTCCTCCAGCTCACCCAGCAAACCTCCTTTGCCCCGGGCGGTCCTTTCTCTGTGGCTCGCGGCTCCCAGGTCACAGAAGGCACAGGCCCCTGTATGTCTCTGACACCCACCAGCAGACATTCTCCAGAAGTCTCCTCTGTGTACCTTAAACAACTCTTGTCAGAGCTAATTCTGCCTTTAATTCTTTATAAAGTATTCCTTTCCACAGTGTGCATTTTCCCACAGGCTCCTGTTTGAACTTGGGCTCTGATGTTTTTTTAAACCCCTTTCAGACAAGCAGAGGCCTAGCCTGGCCTGGAATGAGCCAAGAGGCCCGGTGGCAAGCAAGTCTCCAACCTTCCTCTGGGTTCCCGGGCAGGGCGGGGGAGGGGGGAGCCCTGCGGTTCCAGGCTGGCCTGGAAGGTCTGGATGCACAGAGACCCCCAGCCTTCACGTGACCCCAACAGGCTCTCAACCGGGGGGGGGGCGGCAGCTCCCAGTGGTGTTTATCCCCCTTGGGGGGTCAGGTGCTCTGCCTCGGCTGGAGAGTTTTATGTTCTTTTGAGAACGCTGAACTGAGTGGACACACAGGCCCCTGCGTGAGTCATCACATTGCCCTCTCCTGCCCACCCTGCCCCTTCCAGTGAAGCTCACCTCCACCCACTGCCTCCTGTCCTGTCACGCTGCTGGGAGTCAGTCTCTGCAGGGCGATCGGGGGCGCTCCTGCTGGCCCGACCCCACCTCTGCAGGCTGGTTTCCCTGTCGGTGCAGCCGGGCCTGGGGCTTGAGGGCGGGCCCGGGCGCGATGAGGAAGTCGCAGGTTCTCTCTGCATTTTAGGAGGTTCTCGTCGGAGCCGGGTAGCGTAGACGGTAAAGCACTGTGCCAAGAAGGGGCCTCCCATCCACGTGCGACACGCCCATGGCGAGGGTACCAAACTCAGCACGTGTCTCTCTTTTCTTTGAGTCAGGATGCGATGGCCGATTGGTTTTATTTCCAAAAATACATAAGACCGGACGCGAGGCAAAGACCACGCAGCTGTCGTAACAAGCGTGACACCATGTGAGTCCAGAAAGTCCAGCCGCCACATGAATCCAGGGGGCCCCGGCCGGTTCTTCGCAGATGTGGAGGAAGGATCAGACCATTCCTCTCTCCTCCAAATGTCCAACAAGCTGGTTCCATCATAGCGTGGATGGCCGTGGTAATGGGGATGAGCGAAGCTCCTCCCTCCCCCACTCATCAGTCCCATGAAAACCTGAAGCCACGTGGGCAGAGACGACACAAAGTGAGACGCAGCCAAAATTCAAACAAAACCAAGAGACGCGGCAACGCGGCCAGCACCCCGGGGCTTTCCTGCTACCCAGCGCCCACTATCAGATGGGCGGGGGGCTTCCCAGAAGGGGCTGCGGGTATGGCTTCTTCCTGATGATGCAGCCACTGGGGATGTGAGCACTCCAGAATATTCCGGAAGGTGCCACACGAGGAAAATAGCAACACTCAGACCCACACCGACTCCCCTGGGCTTTCATAAACCGTTCTCTCCCTTTCCCACCACCCCAGGGACCTGTGAGGTCAGCCTGGGGTGCACTCTTCCCCCATCCCACAGATGAGGAAACTGAGGCTACCAACGTGTGCGTGAGAAATATCACCACGTGAACGGGGCGGGGACGATCTCACACAGAAAGCGGAGAAGCGGCCGGAGAGTGGGAGGCTTGTCACGGAGCAGGGCACAGCAGGGGGAAGGGGGGTCACACACAGTGCCTGGTGGGGCCGAGCTCGGTGCTCCGGCCAGGGGAGAAGACGCGAGGGAGGATGGGTGCCAGAACCCAGTGGTGGCGGCTCTGGACCCACCACCCAGGACCCATGTCGTCCAGTATACGCCTTGGGTGTAACTGGGAGTTGACGTTTAAGGTAATTCGGGTTGAGACAGAAATCCTGTGTTTTAGACTGATCTTTTAATGAGTGTCCACGTCACATGCCGTGTGGTCCCCAAGTGGCACGCAGACAACTGGGGAGGGGTCGGCCGGCGGAGGACCCTGTCCCCGGTGCTGCTGTCCAGGCGGCACAGCTGGCCTGGGATCAGCAGCCCCCAGGCCGGGCGCACAGAGGACAGAGCCCGGAGGCACAGCAATGGAGACAGGTGCAGCATGATCAGAACCAGGGGTGCAAGGGGCCGGCTGGGACGTGGGCGCCAGGCAGGGAAGGCATCCTGCTCTGGAGGTTTGTGCAGTGTGCACAGACCGACGGACTTCTCGCTTATGTGATCTTACACATCACAGCACAGCCGAGAGGGGCTGGGTTTACCTCTGTCCTTTACAAAGAAGCAAAGCCCTAAGCAACGCCATTTGTAAGATCATAAGGACGTATTAAACCAACAGGAAAAAAACATGTTTTGGATCACTTTGCCCAAAAGCTCACGAAAGCCGGGACCAGAAGACAGAATTAACACAAACAGTCCCAGCAACTCGGGATCACTCTGAACTTGATCAGCTCTTATCAAACACTCGCTGTTGACAAGGTGGCCCCTTCATGCTCGTGGGGTCGCAGGGACCCCCCTTGACTTCTGGGATAGCAGGAGAGCTCTGGGCAAAGGCACAGGGCAGGCCCCGACAGCCCACGGCCATGTGGTGGGCTGGCAGGGTGGGCAATGTGGTGGCAGCAGCCGGTCCGCTCGCTCTAGAACATTCCCTTATGGGGGGGGGCACATACTGTGTCTCAGGCAGGGTCCCCCCCTTCCCTGTGGACTGCTGAGACTTGGGACCATTTGACCCTCTTGGATCCCAGAGCCCCAGGCATCAGGGTGAGCGGTGGGACACGGAGGCCTGGCCAGTGCCTTCCGAAGGCCGGCATTTTCTCCCCATCTATTCAGCAGACACTTTTGACCTCATGTCTAAGCGATGGCCGCTTGTGCAAGCCCAAATGGGGCCGAAAGCTGTCCCTCCACGGACTGTCACGGGGGCCCGTCCGCTGCTGTCCCTCCACGGACTGTCAGCTCTGTGAGGGGCAGGACTAGGCAGGCTTCCTCCCTGTATCCCAAGCATCCAACATGGCTCCAGGAAGGATAGGGGTGGGGGCAGGGGAGGGGGGAGGGGAGGGAGAGCCCCTACGCTGTGCCCCAGCTGCCCATGCAGGGGCGAGGGGACAGCAGAACTGAGCCTCCCAGGCCTCGCGCTAGGGCCCGTCCCCAACCCTGATGTGGTCGGCTTGGCGGGCTGGCGTCACCTCTGTGGCATGAGGGACGCCCCAACCCCGTGGCGGGGGGCTCGTCCCAGGCCCACTGGTTTCTCCACTGGGCACGTCCCCCCGCAATTCAACCGTGTGCCATTTACGTATTTAAAACAATCCAGAGAACAACTGCTTTCAGGAAAATTGAGACTGATGCAGTGCCGTTACCATAAACAGCTACCAGCACGTAATGTCTCCCATCGCGAAATCGGCCGAAAGTGCCCACGGAAATAACGCGGGCTTGGTCAAACCAATTTTCCGTTTCTGGGCTCGCTTCTGTCGAGCAAATGAAGACTGCCGCAGCTCACGATGCTAGCTGGTGCCGGGCCGGCCGTCCGCGTTCTTTGTTTACACACGGAATCTATTAAAACGTCCAGCTATTACTGTGGTGATAAATAGCAGTGATTCAAGGAACACAAAATGGATTGCAGACAGGGATCAGAGTAATGACTCGGTATTTTTCATTGTTTGTGCGGCAGAAAGAATTAGCTGGGTGCGGGCACTGACTTGCTCGGGGGAGTTCTGCCCTCCGCTCGGCCTCCCTGGACGCTAATCCTAGAAACCTGACAAAAGCCCTTTGTCCTGGCAGGACGTCGTCGTATTTGCTGAGATGCTCCCAGAGGGCAGATGAGAGGGGCTGGCTGGGAGTCCTCCCGCGTCTCCGCCCTCCTCCCCTCCGCTCCCCCGGGCGGCCACGCCCCATCCTGAGCCCAGATGCCTCCCTCCCGGCAGGGCACACCCGGGCCACGCTCTGTGCGCTGCCTGGGCTCCAGCGGACCCGCCATAAACACCGTTCCATCCGATTCCACATGCCTGACGGACGGCGGCCCCTCGGCCCTGCGGGAGGGGCCGCTCAGCCCCGGACCTCACGGCACGGCTGGCCCTCTGTCCCCTGATCCTTGCAGGCGGCAGGGGAGGCCATGAGCCACGGGCCACCGTGCGCGGTTTCTCAGCCAAAGCTCCGCCCGGCATCCGCCGCGGGAGAGGAGAGCCCTGAACAGACGCCAGAAAGCACATCCTCGCGGGCGCGTGCAGGGCGTGAGGGGCTCCTCCATATGCCCCCACCGCACGGATCCCAACAGAAACTCTCCAGCTGAAAATCCTGTTTGTCCGTTAGAGGCACATCCATTACCCGTCTCGTCCTCGCGCCAAGATGCGTAATAGAACTCTACAAGGGGCACGGGCGGCCGCTAATTCCCTCCTCGGGAACCCACCACGGCGGACACGGCACAAGCTGGACCGGGGATTATCCCGCGGGGCCCTCGTCCCATCCTGCGCTCTGAGGAGGAGCCTCCTGGAGCCCCAGCCTCGTCTTCTGCGCCTGTCTTTGACCCCATGCCCTGCTGACCTGCACCGTCCCACCTGGAGGCCCACTTCCTGAGAGCCCGCTGCGGTCTCCCCACCTGCCCCCCAAATCCTGGGGCAGGGGCCGAGGGGAGACACAGCCCAACCTGGATCAACATAGGGCCCAGGTTCCCCGCTGACATCACGGTCTGTTCCAGTCGCCTTCCCAGGAGCCCATGCGCCCCGCACCTGGGGCTGCTCACAGGGTTCCCAGGGTGTATTTTTCTGAAACAGAGGCCGGCCTGGGGCAATGTGTGCAGGAGGGAGCCCTGTCTACACGGACGGGTGCCCTGGGAGGGGAACGTGGCCAATGAGCTTGCCTGCAGAGGCTGGGCACGCCGGGAAGGGCCTCGACGCACAGAGCCGGGGGCACTCTGCTGGGGGCCTGGGATACCTGCCGGGGGGACTGATGGAAACCCCCGCAGATCCGCAGGGACCACTGTCTCCCTCCCCCCAAAGCAGACAAGGAAATACCTGCCACCAGCCAGCCAGTTGTGGCCTCTGGCCAATAAAGCCCCGCGCTGCCTCGCTCAGGGCCCGGAGTCATTTTTCTTTTATTGGTTTTCAGAATGAGCAGCAGAACGGCAGCTGAGACCCCGCTCTGTAATAAAAGCTTCTAATTGCTGGGATGGCTCATTCAAGATCAGAGACAAACCAGAGGCCCCCCAAACGCCTCCACGAGGCGCTGAGCTCCTGGAAGCTGTCAGGATGATCCCACCTGTAGGGGCTCACGGCTGGCAGGCACGTCTGGAGAGCCCTGAAGGCCCGGGGCCCACGAAAGGGACCAGCAGCGCGTCCCCTCCCGGTGGGGCCAGAACCCGCAGTTTCCACGCGCAGCACGGGCTGGCCCGGACCGGGCACTAGGAGTGCTCAGGACGTGCCGGCCGGTGCGGCGGGTGGACGGCCAGACGGGCGAGCGGGCCTTCAGCGGCCGGGAGAGCCAGGCTGGGGGCACAGCGACTGCAGGAAGTGACAGACTGCGTCCACGTTCCCGGAAGTCCTGGAACTCAGGAGCGAAGGAGCCCCGGGTCGCCCTGAGCACGGAGGGACGGAAGGAGGCCTCACAGGGGACAGAAAGCTGGGCGCACACAACCCCCAAGGTCGGCAAGGCTGCGGGAATTCCTACTGACCCGTGGGCCTGGGGGGTGGGCTGGGAGGGACCAGGGGACCCCTCGCAGAGAACGGGGAGCAGACGCACCACACACAGGTCGGCCGCTCTGTGGTGGACGCCTCTGGGCTTCCCTCCACGACCGCGCCTGCCACCCTCCCTGCTGGGGCCCCCCCACCCCAGCCACGGACCCCGGGGGCTGCCACGCTGACTTCGGACGGCCTAGCGCCTAGTGTGTGGGCCGGGGGGTGGTCCTGGATGCCTACAGGAGTCACCAGGCCGGAAACACGAGTCCATCCTGACACCTGCCCCTCCCCACCCCTCCCTGCGCCACAACGGCTGCCGCCGTGTCCCCTCTCTGACACCGCAGACCCAGTGGGTCCCCTCCTCTGCAGCTGGGACCACAGAGTCTCATCTGCAACCCTCTCCCTGACAGAGTGACCTCGAGCCCGTGGCCCCAGCCGGCCTCACAAAGACAAAGCCCTCCTGAAGTTGTCCCTGTGCCCCCGGCACATGCAGAAGGGACTCTCCAGCATCTTCCATATCCCCTGGGGCCCTGCCTCACCCTTGGAGACGACTGGGCCCCCCCAGCTCCTAAGAAGCCAGGCTGTCTTGGGAGCAGGCCGCAGGTGACTGTGTGGACCGCTCTCCTCCAACTGTCTCTGCCCACTTCAGACAGCCGTCGCCTCCCCGGGGAGTCACCTGAGGACCCTCCTGGGGCTCTGTGGGGGCAGGGCTCGTGCCCACCGGGACTTCCCGGACCCGCAGTGCCTCACAAATAACGGGCTCACAGATACATAATAAATAAAGCTCTCCCGTGGGGGAGAAACGCGAGACCGGCCCAAAGCTTGGGGGCCCCACGGCTGCAGCGGGCTGGGCCGGGGCTCCCCCGGGGCTCGTCCTGCTCGGTCCTCCTCTTCGCGGATGGAGGACTTTATTCCCACCACAGGGGGTGCACGGAGGGGCCCCGCCGGCTAGAGGCGCTCTCTCCCGCACCCGGGAACATTCCTCCAGTCCCGGAACCCCAGGTCGGGAGCTGCGTCCTGGAAATTGGGAAGACGTGTGCTGCTCAGGTCTGGCTTCGAGCGACTGGGCAGGACAGCAGCAGCCGCATCCGAGTCCGTACGTGACCCTTTCCCCTCCGGCTTTGGGCCGGCCCGCGGCCCTGTGCTGACTCACCCCTCCCTCCACAACCTGCACGTCTGAGCTCTGGGGATTTCTTTTCTTACATATTTCTTTGATAATCTTCTCTCCTCCGTTTCTCTCCGTTTTTGGACCCTGTGTTCTTCGGACCTCCTGAACTGGTCTCTGTTTTTCCTACTTCTCGTCAACAATTGACGCTACGACTTTCTGGGGCTCCGTCCTTCCACCAGCGGGCTAACAGAATCTGCTCTGCACACACACACTCGTGCAGGTGTATGTGCACACAAATGCACACGCGTGTGTAACCACAGGTGCACATGTGCTCACGTGTGCATTTTATACATATTTTAAACTTCCGTCCTCATAAAAATTATACACGTAATCCCCCCAAAATGCCTTTTATCTCCCTGGTGTCCAACTCAGCGTCTTAACTCTACCGTGACTCTTGTCACAAATCTGGGGTGCGAGAACATGGGGGTGACAGCTCACCCCCGTGTCGAGAGAGGTTGGCGGGGGCCCCTCACAGGGGAGCACGGTGGATGTGGGGCCATCGCACACCCCCCCCCCCGCCCGGGGGCTCAGGGACCCCACCTGGGGGAGGAAGGGAAGAGGTCGGGGACGTGTGGCCCCACTGGCGTGCCCTCCTCCTGCCGCCTTCCCACCCCCTGCTCCCACGGGCCCCCCGCCAGCTTCTCTGTGTGGCCGCTGGCTCCACGGCCTTCCAGGCGCCTGTGCCTCCAGCCTGTGGTTTGCGTCCTCTGTGCTCCCTGCTCGAGCACTGGCCCTTTGCTTTCCCCCACGTCCTCCAGCGTGGCCTGTGGACCCAACGAGCAGAGGCTGCGCTTCCCAGAAGGGTCCTCGGGCCCCACACCACGGCGACCCACCTTGGGCTTGTTTAAGTTAGTGGATGGGATGGGATGGGACCCTCGTCCCACCCAAAATTCATGCCCACTGAACCTCGGAAAGTGACATTTTTGGAAACGGAGTCATCTTAGATGTAATAAATAAAGCTCACGAGACAGAATCATCCTTAACCTGGGACGGGCCTGGACGTGACGGCCGAGTGTTCTCGAGGGAACCACTAGCTCCCGCAGGCACACGGCCACGTGGCGATGGAGCCCCAGACCCAGCCTGAGGCCGACGGACCCTCCCTCCTCTCCTCTGGAGGAGCCTCGCCTCAACATCTGACCTCTGGCCCCCAGAGCCCAGTGAGAATGAGCTGTGGGCGCGGTCACTCGGGGGGGCCGCAGGGGACTCACGTGGAGGGGTCCTCCAGAGAGACAGCGCTCCGGGAGCTGAGGGGGCCTGTGCTTCTCAGGACCTGGGTCTTCAGGAAGCTCCCCGACCTGGAGACGCGCCAGACACGGGCCCCGCTCTGGCACGAACCCCCTGGGGCCGTCCGCCGTGGGGCCAGGCGGGAGGGCCTGCCTGCACGGTGCCTCCTGCCGTCTCCTCTCCTTCCCCTGTGCCTTTCTCCTTCTCTTGTCCCTGTCACTTTATACGGGTGTCCAGATGGCAACATGAGCAGCACGTGTTTTTGTTTGTTTTTTTTTTTTTTTTAACGGGGGGCCCAGAGCATTTCCTAGGTTCTTGGTCCTTGTAAGATTCTCAGTGCAAGTGTGTGGAGAGTGTGTGGGGGTCCAGTGTGTGGGGTCCAGGGTGTGGGGGTCTAAGGTGTGGGGTCCAGTGTGAGGGGGTTCAGTGTGTGGGGGTCCAGGGTATAGGGGTTTAGGGTATGGGGGTCTAGGGTGTGAGATCTAGGATGTGGGCATCCAGGGTGCGGGGGTCAAGGGTGGGAGGGTCTAGGGTGTGGGGGTCCAGGGTGGGAGGGTCTAGGGTGTGGGGTTCCAGGGTGGGAGGGTCTAGGGTGTGGGGGTCCAAGGTGGGGGGGGGTCTAGGGTGTGGGGGTCCAGGGTGCGGGGGTCAAGGGTGGGGTGTTAGGGTGTGGGGGTCCAGGGTGGGGGGGTCCAGGGTGGGAGGGTCTAGGGTGTGGGGCCCCAAGCTTGCAGGAGGCTGAGGCGGGAGCTCCGGGCCAAGCGGGCCATCTGGACAACACATCATCCTCAGGACTGTGCAGATGGGCAGTGGAAGGGACAGCGGCCCCCACCCTGTCCCATGCTGGCTTTCTCGGCCCAGACAAGGGCTCTGTGGAAAGACACTCAGCACCACGGGGGGTGTTAACAGGCAGGACCCAACAGGAATCAACGACAGCCAACCCCACCCCTGCCCTGGCACTTGTCTGCCGTGTGAATTGGTCCGTAGTGAGCGCTGAGCTCCGGGACGGGTCGGCAGGCCAGGCCGGGCCGCTGGGCATCCCCTCCCAGGGTCTAGCCAAGATGCCAGGACAGCGTGACCCCCTGACTGCCTGTAGTCCCGATCAGCCGGGCAGGATGTCCACCTCTGGGCACGGACAAGCTCAGGCTGTGGCCGCCGGGCCTCGTCTCAGAGCCAGCTCTCGGGAAGTGTGCTTTGGGGGAAGCGAGTTTCCACGAAGTCCCAGTTCCTGAGCAGAACGGGACAGACACTCCCCCCAACCGGGCACTCGCTCCGCACAGAACTCAAGTGTGGCGCCTAATGGCTGACTGGGAACGTGGGTCTCTATCTGGTTCGGGGGACGGAGCACCAGTGCGCGGACGAGCGCCTGGTGACACATGCAGGTCACGGCCTCAGCGCCGGACACGGGGGAGGGCGCATCCTCCCGGGTCACGTTCCTGGTGCAGGCCGACGTCCACGGGCCAGCGGAGCGAGAAGCGGAGCCTGGGGCCCCACAGATGCGGGAGCGCCCCAAGGCAGCCGGGCCACCACACCTCGACGTGTCCTGCTGTGACGACCCCATCTCCCTGGTGACCCCGTGCGTGGGCTTTTCACTACGCGGCATTCACCCTCACGACGCGGGACTCTCTCGTTTTACTCTATTTCTTCTGACTTCTTTTAAATGCTGGTCATGATCCAGGAAATTAATTTCATGACCCACTAATGGGGAGCAAGCTGCCCTCTGAGGAGCCACGCTCTAGGACACGCAAACACCAGCACACTCCCGGGGTCTCTCCCCAGGAGCTGGAGTCATTAACGTATCGCACACACGTACGGGGGCTCCGCGTGAGGGCCACTCACAGGTGGGTGGGCACAGAGAAGGGAACACGGAGGCATGAGGTGAGACGTGGTGGGGGTGGGGGGAGGGGCACCGCTCCAGACGCGCTCTAGCCACTGAGTTGAATTGGCTGTCACCTGGCCAAGCCATCACGAGGTCCCTCAGAGCCCATCTCACGGGAAAACCGTCGTGGTGGAAGGGGAGACCCCATAGCGCTGAGCATCTACAAGAGAATCGAGACGCGACCTTGAAACCCAGACTACGCCTCCAATTATACGGTGTTTGGGTCAAGAGCTCAAGTAAACTTTTCGGAAAGCTTTGCAAACGGGTCACCACAGCCCAGCCTTGCCGTGAGAGCCGGAGCTCTGTCTGGAGACACCTGGGAAGACCCCCGCCCTCCAGCTTTATCACACTGACCCCTCGGTCCCCACCGATGGAGGACAGTGGCTCTGGCCAGCGAGGGTCTGCGTGTCCCCAGGTCTCCCCTGTTTGGGAACGGCACACAGACGAGGACCCTAGAATAATGAGCCCCTGGAGCTGGCGGCCACACGTCAGAAGCTCCCCCGGGCTCCCTCGGAGCCGCTAGGCAGGTGGCAGGTCCCTGCACACCTGATGGGCATGAGGACAGGGTGGCCATTCCCGTGTTCATCGCGGGTGAACAAGTGACTGTCTCAGCTGAGGGCCGCATGTGGCCGGTGCCCCCTGCCCAGCCCACGCTGCCACCAGGGGAGAACTGCCTAAGTCCCACCAACGGGCAGCCGCTGCTCAGACCGTGCCCCCGAGGGGCCTGCAGCATAGGGGCTCCACCCAGAGGCCGCTGGTTTTCCTCTGGCCCAGCTCCTGAGGGCTGCGGCCCCCCCAGCAATCCCGGGAGGAGGCCCGGACCCCCGTGGGGCTTTCTAGATGCTTCCCCAGGGACCCCAGACCTCCCTGACTCAACGTTCCCGTGGCGGGAGTCACGGCCAGATCACAACCTACTCCAGTCCTCAGTTTCTAGGTGGAGCTTACGAGGAAGGGCGGGATTGGGGTGAGAATGGGCCAGCAGGCAGCAGAGGTCATTGCCGTGTGGGCCTCGGCCTGCGGAGCCCCAGGGCCAGAACCAGAGGACATGGGCGCCGCCTCCCGTGCCCTGGGCCGTCGCTGCACGGGCCTCGAGGAACTTACCTTTGGAAAAGGGACCTCAGCGAGCAGTCCCAGGAACCCCCCCCTCCCCTCCCGCCCCTCCCACCCCCACCCCCAAGGAACAGCAGCCATGGGGACAGGGCTGGTCGCAGCGCCTGGAAAGGAGGGTCCGCGGTGTGCCCCCTCAGCGGACAGGGGTGTGCTGGGGAAGGACAGGGGGCACCTCGGGGTTTGTCGGGGCCTCTGCCGAGTGGCCACTCTGCGGTGCCCAGGGCGGGAACAGACATTCAGGTCACCACCTCTCCTCAGTCAATCCTGCTCTTTCAAGAGCTTTCGCCCCCCTCTGGGGGGCCCCAACCCCTTCTCCTGGAGCTTCGAGCATGCCCCTGCCCCAGAAAGGAGACAACACCACCAGCCACCGGTTGTGCGTGGGCCCTGAGCTACCTCCTGAGTGGTTCTGTCACGCTCTCCGTGACGGCCCGAGGGGGCGGGGACAGCCCAGGGACCGACTGATTGGAGCCCAGAGAACGAGGCGGGCGTGGAGGCAGGCGCGGCCCCTCCACACCAGGAAGCCGACTGCCCCCGCCATCGCCGGTGTGGGGCCGCCTCCCCTCGAGGACCCGGTGCCCGGGGCCCGCCGCCCTCCCTGCGTCCCAGAGCGAGCAGGGCCGCGTACGCACCGTGGTGGTCTTTATCCGCCCTCCGGGCTGCGTGCACGTCCAGCCTGACCGGTTGATCAGCAGGTCACAGCCTTCACCCTCCAGACACGGGAGCATGTCGCACCACTGCTTTGTCTTGATGATCCGAGCTGTGGGAGACAGGAGGGCGGTCAGCGTGGCTCAGCTAGGGCAGCGCCCGCACCCTGACCCCACCCTGGGCGCCGGCCACGGGGGCCGAAGGCCTGGTGGGCGGCGCCCGGGTCACGCGGGGCGGCCGGCCACTGCTGCCCCGGACCCCGTTCAGTGCTGCTCCCCAGGCCCGGCCCTGCCCCTGGCCCCCAGCCCCCAGCCCCCAGTAAGTGGTAACGGGGTGTTGAGGACAGTTTCAGGGAGCAGCCACGGCCTCGTCCTGGAGTGGACAAGTCTGTTCTCTCCTTCAAAGCGGCACCGGATGCCCTTCCGGTGTGGCACACGCGGGCCGGGCGAAGGATGGGGACACAGGGGCCGGGGGGTCGGCGCTATGAGCGGGGTCCTCAGGAGGTGGGCCAGTGCTGCCATCGGACCGATCCATGGCGGGTCTCGCAGTGACCCCGGCGCCTCCCTGGTCCTCCTCCAAAAGCGGGGGGCTGACCTGAGCCCCTGTCATCACCTGGGGTGCAGGCAAGCGACAGGGCGGGTAGACCGCAGGTGGCCGCTGAGCCCGGAGTGACGCGGCAGCCATAAAGCCCAAACCAACCGCTTCCAGGCAGAAAAGAGCCACGTTTCTCCCTTGCTGGAGGCACTCCATCATTTTGTGGCTGCGGGCCCGTGGCTGCTTTGCGAGTTACGACACAGTGCGCGTCCTTCCAGAGGCACGTACGGCCGGCTGACCGCACTTCTACAGGAAGGGCATCCGCGCAAATCGGAGGGTCCCCCGTGCAGAGTCCGCGCGTTCAGACCGGGTGCCCCCAGTGGGCCAGACGCACGCTTCCAACCACAGCCTCGGCCTCAGCTCCCGCCCCCCTGCCGGAGGACACACACAGGGGTCCAGGCCGAGCGTGGACAAGCGTGTGTTCGTGCATCCGCCCTGTGCTGGTGTGCCTGTCCCCTCGGGGGCGGTGGGAGGAGGCCAGCGGGGCCAGGAGACAGCCCGGGGGCGGGACCTGGGGCCGTCCAGAGGATGCACTAGGTGGTCACCCTGAGACCCGCTCCTTTCCAGGCCAGGCCACGGACGGGACTGCAGCCCGCTAAGTCGCAAGGTGAAGCCCTGACCCTCCAACCCCCAGCGTGTGGGCCCTCGGGCACCGTGCTCTTACGGAAGTCGGGTGACACGAGGTCACGAGGGTGGGGTCCCGGTCCCATAGGACTGGTGCCCGTGTGAGAGCAGACACCGAGTCCCCGCTGTCCCTCAGCACCGAGCCCACGAGGACACATGAGAAGCCAGAGGAGGCCTCTTGCTGGAACCTGAGCCACCGGTGCCCTTGCCTCAAATCCTGGCCCCCAAACATTTGCTGCTGAAGCTGCCCTGGGGGTGGCATTTTGTCCCAGCAGCCTGTGACACGAGGGACACTCACCCCTCAGACACACTTCTCATTCAGCTGGAAAGTCAGCACGGAAGACACTGCAGCTGAGAACCAGTGCGGCTCCCCAGGGCAGGGTGGGGACGCACAGGACTCCATTCGCAGCGTCCCCAGAAACGTCTCTGCAATGAGTGGCCGCTGTCCTGGGCTGGACCCTTCGGGGAGATGCTGGGTGCGGGCGGGAGCCCCTCTCAGGCCCGGCCACGCGGGAGCCGGAGCTTTGCCCAGCGCACCCCCCACCCCCACCCCAGGCCTCTCTCCTCCTCTGCTCATCATTCCTGCCAGGGCCCCACCACGACGTCCTGTCCCGGATGCACAATTTTGTCACGGTAAAAGATGGCTTCAAAGCCCTGTCGAAAGCCAGGAGACGGACACCCTAAGCCCACGGAACGGCTACAGGATTGAGGCACACGCCCAGCCCAATCCCCGGAAATCCTCTGCGTGGCGTCTGGGCGAGGATCCCGACAAGTGTCGGGGAAGCTTCTCTGGGATCAACCGTGAGGATCGGCGAGGAAGGGGCTTAAGTGTGGATCAAAGGGAATCCGCATCCACGCTCCCCGTCTGTTTCCCTGAGCCGCACCCAGGGAACGCGGTCACTGAGGCTCCGCCACCGGGGAGGCCTGGGCCGCCCCAATGCTTGACCGAGGGTCTGAGAGCGAGAACAAGGTGTCTTGGGGATGACGTCCCCTTCGGCGGCAAGAGGATGATGAGGTTCTGCAGGCAAGAAGGCCACGCAGGCGGGGGACTGCGTCATCCAGGAGGGGGCTGCACAGACAGTGCTGAGGGCTGGTCCCGGCTGGGGCTGTGCTGCCCAGGGCGCGGGACACCCCGGGACACGGCCAGACACCCGAGCTGGCGGGGCCGGCAGAAGGGCCTGGGTTCCATCCATGCTGCACTGCTGTGTGCCGGCTGCGGGGCCTCAGCAGCAGCGTTCGTCCACCCTCGGGCCCGGTCCTCTCAGGGGAGCACGGTGCCGGGCAGAGGAGCAGGTGCCCACACAGGGCTCAGCCTGTCGGTGCTCACGGACACGCATCCCTCACGGTTGGGGCCCCTGCAGCCACTGGGGCTGGCGGCTGTGGACAGACGCTGGGGCAGATGGCCCCAGCCTCGCGTGCACCCTGAGGACCTCGGGACGCTCCCGTTAGCCTCACAGCAGCTCCCCCTCCCTTGCCAGGCCCTCAGCCGAGGCCACGTCACCGCAGTGTGACCCCGGGCTCCTCCTGGGCTCCGTTCACCTTTCTGGAAGCAGCCTGGAGGCTGCGGACCCCACCCCTCCACTCCTTCCCGTCACACACGCAGCTCTGAAAGCGGGGAACACGCGGCCCCCCTCGCCGCGTCCACACGGCCGATCACACAGGTCCCTGCTTGCTCACATGTGCTCCTGTTCACACGCACGGGAAATGCACACAGACTCTTAAATGCACGAACACAGGCAAACAGCACGCACCCGTCTGTGCGTCCACGAGTGCGTGCGCACACACACGAGCGGACGCATCGAGCGGCTGACGGCCAGCCATCCCCCATGCAGCATGGCGGCCCGGACGTGGCAGGGGCCGGCCCCGCGGAGGGCACTGGCCGGCTGCTGCTGAGCACACGCCTTCTGTTCGCTGCAGACCTCAGCTCAGCCGGCCCGAGCCCACTTCCTGCTGGAGGCGGTGGCAGGCACAGTGCTGGCCACCGCGTCCCAGGGACACAGGGACCTTTCGTGCCACACGTCACGGTGTCGGTGACGCTGAGGCAGCTCTGGTGCCGGGGAGGGCACCCGCCAGGGGCTGACGGTGCCCCCAGTGGCTGACAGTCAGGGGCCTCAGCCGCGTGGGCAGCTGGGCCCCCCGCTCATCAGGTGTCATCGGCACGTCCCCCGGCCTGTCCCCGGGCCCGGGAGTGCAGGCTTGTCCAGACTGGGGCTGGGGGCCAAAATGGAACCTCTGATGGGGCGCCTGCTCGGCCGTGGGGGGTGCCATTGCCCCTCCCTCGGCCCGTCCCCACCTCGCATGGGTCCCCAGAGACGCCCCCAGGCGCCCAGCGCTCGCACCTCCTCTCGCCAGCCGGTCTCGCTCCCCGTGAACACGCTTGCACCTGCCCACTCGCACCCCGGGGCGGCTCTGTGCACCTGCTGCTGGCTGGGCGCCTCCCCCTCCCCCGGCAGCGAGCGCTGGGAGCCTCAGGCTGGGGCCCCGAGTGGCTCCCGGCCCCGCTCCAGACTGCCCTCCACGTGGACATCCCAGGGACGCGGGCTCTGCCTCGGGCCCCTGCTGCTTCATCCCGCTGCAGCCGTGAGCAGTGTGTGGCAGGCCGCTCGGGACACAGCTGGACGGGCATCAGAGGGCCAGAGGGGCAGCGAGGCGATGGTGGGGCGGGTGGCCCTGGTCCGGGGAGAGAGGCCGGGCACTGGGGGGAAAGGCCACAGCGTAGGGCCTGCAGACGGGGGCCACAGCGTTACAGGCGGGGAATTTGCCGGAAGGTCAATTGGCCCAGACAGCGTTTGGGCCGATGGTGAATGGAGCTGAAGACGGGTCAGGACAGCCACAGAGTGACGGGGCCGGACAGGGGGCAGCGGGGACACTTCTGAGAAGAGACGAGGGAGAGACTACCTTCCGGGGAAAGGACAGCCCTTCAGAAACACAGCGGGACGGCAGCGGGATCGGAGGAGGGGTCCCTACGCAGCCCCCCAGCAACACGGCCTCACCGGCCCTGGGAACACACCCGGCACACGGGCACATGGGGCCCCGGAGAAGCCCCTCCTTCCTCTAAGAGACGCGCGAGTGGCCCGGCACCGGGTCCGGGTCAGGCAGCGGGGGACCGTGGACACAGCCGGGAGCTCCTCCTGCCGGCCCCCAACCCCAGCCCGAGCCAGGAAGGGGCGGTTCAGGGGGCTCCCCGCCTGCGGCAGGGCTGGGCGGGGGGACGGGGAATGTCAGGGTGGAGGGTCCAGCCCGCGTCCACTGCTCCGAGCTCACCGAGCTGCACGGCTTCGTGACTGAAGGGCAATCTTCTCGCCCCCGAGAACACTTTACTCTCCCGGAGCAGCCGGAAGCTTCCATCCAGGGCAGAGCCTGGGCTTGTCCGGCTGCTTTGCGAGCACACCCTGTGGGCCACGGGGTCCCTGGCCCCGTGTGGGGGTGCACTGAGGACGCTTGCTCTCTGCCCCTCAGACAGGGACTCCCTTACAAAGGCATGAAGGCACGGAGCCCTCCCGCCACGCTCCCCGGGTCCCCCACACCATCCACTGGGCCACCCTCGGGGACCACCTGCCAGAGACGCAGGGCTGAGCCGTCCTCTCTGAGCACCGTCCCCCAGAGAGGCAGAGCCCGGCAGGGTCCACTGGAGACGACCACGGCGGCCGTCCCGGCTGGTGTTGGGGCCCCGTGAACGTCTCCTACTGGAATCCCAGACTTTGGGCCCGCGGTGAGGACACGTGCCTCCACCCAGCTACCCTTTTACATCAGGACGATGATGGTCAGGCAAGCCGTGCTCCTTCCAAAGACTCTTCTAGAAAACACTGGGGACCTGCGCCCGCGGGTGCAGCCTGGCCGTCCTGGAGTGCGTTCTGTGCCTACAAGTGTGCCCCCACTTGCTCTGCAGCCTTTGCACAGGGAGAGGGGGTGGCGCTAAGGCCACACGGTGGGGGGGCACAGCGCCTGGGGCCACGGCACCCTGCTGGCTTCCTGCCCCAATGCCCCTCCGGGAGCAGTTCACCAGGAGAGAGCGTGGCAGGACACGGGCACGGCTCAGTCCCCTGCCCCTGTCACGACCGGGTCACGCCCATTTAAGGCAGTGCTGGAAGGAGACAGCCTGGGACAGGCGCCGGGAGCCCCTCCCACCAGTGCCCCGGGACAGCTCTGGGGGAAATATGGAGGCTCTGCCGTTACCAGTGGGGTTTCAGACAACATGTGGGCAGTGTCCCCAACTCCACAGCCTCCGAGCAAAGGCAGAAGAAAACGTAAACTTGGAGCAAACCGGCGGGTGCTACGCCCGAGGATCTCCCCCGAACATCTGCCCTAGAAAAATGCTGCCGATTTAAATTTTATTGGTTCTGCAGTTTTGTCTGTGTTTAATCTGTAAGTGGGTTCAGTCTTTTTCCAGTTTATAGTCTGGTGAGGACGCCCGGCTTGGTGTTTGTTCATATCCCGGCAACATTATAATAGAAACCATTTAGGTCAGTCGCGAGGGGCCCAGGGAAGGAGCTTTCCCTTCGAAGGAGTTTTCAAGTGATTTAAGTCTGGGCAACACCCGCTGCCCACCCGCGGTGAGCTGGGCAGAGAAGGAGGCAGAGCCGGGGTGGGAGACTGACGCACGGACCCTCCGGGACCAGACTGGGGCCGCAGAAGGGAGCCCAGAAGATTCCGGTCCCGTAGCCCTCACCACCCTCGCCCCAGCCAGAGGGGCTTGGATCTCCTGTGACAGCCCCCTCTGGGGTCTCCCTGCCGTGGCCCCAGCCTAGAGACAGAGGGACCTGGAGGTGGGTGTGTGCTGCGAGCATGGGCTGTGGGGTAGCCTTTCTTTCCCCCTGTCCCTCTGGCCCCTCCATGGGGGAAGCGTCTCCCCTGAGATTCTCATAGATCCCACATTTGTTGTAGTCGTTCGGGTAATGGAACATCTTAAGTCGCTCGCAGCGTCATGCCGAAATCAGGGCCAGCCCCAAACTCGATTAAGCACTGATTGATCCCTGCCCGCCACGGGGCCCACCCCTCCCCGGGGCCCGGTCAGCCGCTCCTTTCTCCTTCCTCCCAAATGACCTGTGAAGGGCGGGGTGGAGACTGGCACCAACTGATGTTGGCTCACGGCGGGGCCAGGCCGTGCCTGGAGGATGCTCAGTCCCGATTCTCCTTCTCTGGAGCACATTCCAGAAGCCTCAAAGGCCCAAGAGTCTGGCTGCAAAGTCTTCTCTGCTGCACTACCCCTACTCAGCAGATCTAGCTCCCTCTGGCCCAACAGGCCTCCTCACCACCACCATCATCCCCATCATCAACCATCAGCAGCTCCTGGACTGAGCTCTTGTCGTACTGGGCACACTGGCCCCTTCACTCCAACCACACTTCTTAGCGGAGGCTCTCCGGAACCTCTTTCAGAACGTGCGGGTTCTGAGGGTTCCCGGGACAAGGAACTGTGAGAAGCTGGGGTTCATGCCCAGTGGCCAACCCGTAAGTGCCCTCTTGTGGCCTCTGTCACTCCAGGACAGACCTCCTTCTTTTCAGAGGCCCCCCCCACGTCCCAGTCTGATTCCTCCCTGCTTGTGCCCACGGTGCGGCATGAGCGGAGACTGGTGAGGAATCTCAACCCCGTCGCTGAGGATGTGGACACAGGAGCTCCTACATCTCATTCTTCACAGCCTCCAGCCTCCCTGGAGGACAGCTGATGCGGGAAGGCTGCAGAGCTGTGTCGGCACAAACCCACCCGGCTTCCTCCCGTCGGTGGAAAACCCCGCCGGAGGCAGAGATGGTTATGCAGCTGCAGAGGGGGGGCCCAGTCAGCACCCCCAGGTCCCGCAGTGGAGCCTGCGGCATGGGGGGCAGCCAGCCAGGACCTCCTGCCCGCCCTGGCTCAGCCGGCGAGGGCCGTGTGTCCTCCCCAGCCTGGGGGGGCCTCAGGGCTCGTGGTGGGTGGGGAGCAGGACTGGGAGGCAGGAGGCCCGGGTTCGAGTCTCAGCCCTGCCATCACCTGGACTCCTCGAGCCTTTCGATTCAGTTTCTCCAAATCGATCAACAGAGAACACGCCGTGCCTGACGCCTGATGCTCTGGAGGGACGTCCAGGTTCTGGCCAGGGCCTGACGCTCCCGCCTCGTGTGTCCCAATGGCAACAGAAGGTAAGCCTGTGTCCTCACCGTACGGACCGCATCCCCAGGGCCTGACCCTGCAGCCGGCATGAGGCACTGATGTCCCAGCTCACCCAGACGCCTTGCAAATGCTGGGCCAACAGCTGTGGCCCCTGACGTGCCAGAGAGCAGCTTAAATGGGGAGCAGCGAGGAAGCGTCTGGGCCAGCACGGGGTCCCCCCTGTGTCGCGTGTGTTCCATCGGACAACTGGTCTCGCCCAGAGGCAGGTGGGCGCGGGGGTGGGGTGCGCACGAGCACCTGTGCGTGCCCACCCGAGCAGGTGCTCAGCAAACACTGAGGAAATGCCCAGACACACAGAAGAGCGAGCCGTCACAAAACCCGACTTCTGACGTGTCAGCTGCTGGCTCGAGTGTCCCCAGTAACTCCAGGTGACCCCAAGATCGAAGCGCAGACTTGCCTCCTTGGCCCATAAAGCCCGTGAACATCCAGCACCCCGCTGCCTGAATCCTGGCCTCCTTATCTCTGTCCTGCCTCCAGAACCTTCTGCCCTGGGCCTGATCACATGTCCCCTCCACCTCCCAGGCCACCCTCTCCTGGCTCCCGAGTCCAGGCCAGCATCTGGCCTGCCAGGCCGCCCTCGACGCCCTCACACCCCACATGCAGCCGGCACTGGGGCCCGGAGCCCACACCTCTGGGGGTCCCCGTGCACCCCTGGGCTCACAGAGCGCCCCCCTCACTTCCACCCCTCCCGCGGAGTCCTCGATCAGAACGTCCGTGTTACAGGGAGGAATTAGCACGAGACTTCTCGCCCCAGGAAGCCAAGTGGGCACAGCCCACCAGCAGGGGTCTCGGCTGCCCCCGCCTGGGGACCCCCCCCCAGTGAAGATCCGCCACGGCGGCTGGGCCGGGAGCTGAGGTCCCAGGTGATCAGGCTCAAAGCTCCCTTGGACCTAATAACAAGCAGGATGCCGGGCCATTTGCTGAGTTCATTTACAATCCGGGAGGGTAATGGTGCCTTACACGGGTAATTTCTCGCGGATCCTCAAAAGAGCCACGGACTTGGTCTCCCGAAGCGCGTTCTTCTTGGGAAGGCCCAGGAGGCTTTTATGGACTCAGTAAGGCCTCCCCGAGCACTTGCTCCGGGTGAGCGGGGCGTCCGCACCAGCTCCTAGGCCGCGGCCCCACCGGGAGCAGGAACACCCCGCCTCTGGGCCACGACTCTGAACCTGGGAAGACGACCGCAAGACACAGGGGACACGCTCACGGACCGGGACAAACCACACACGCTGCAGGCCACAGAGGGCCCGAGCCACCCGCCTCAAAGGCGACCACCTGGCTCTCTGGCCAACGACTTCTCTACAAGCGGCATCGTCTGGACAAGCACGTAAGGTGAGGCCCCGTGAGGAGCAGAAGACGAGGAAACGCCATCATGGACCCCTCACTAACGAGGGAAAACTCGGGTTTATGACCTCATTAAGCCTCAGAACCCTCCTTCAGGAGGGAGAATGGGCCCCTTTCACAGACAGGAATACTGAGGCCTGGGAGTTCCCCTCTCCTGCTCCCCCCACTGTTACCAGGTGCACGCCATCCTCCGAAGGCGCCCCCACCCCACCATGAAGCCCCCCGGGGGGCCAGGGCGAGGGGCACTGCAGGTACCCAGGCCCAGACTCTTCTGGGCCCCATCCCCATCCCTCCCCCCATGCTCAGGCAGTGTAAGTCCTACCCGTGTTTCCCCTGATGTCCTGCAGCCCTGCCTCTCCTGCCCCCCAGGTCTCCCCCCATCTCCACAGCCACCCCTTCTCCTGGAAACCCTTCTCCGCCACCCCTCCGCCTTCCGCCTCTCCCCCCGGGACGGCCCAGCCGCTCCCTGCTGTCCCTGTGGTGGGCCGCGGGAGGGCTTCTGATGACCCCAGACCCGGGACTGTGCGGGACCCCTCAGGGCTCTGCTGAGGTCCCCGGGGGGCGAGGGGACAAGGGATGGAGGGATGAAGACACAGGACAGGAAGGCGCCCGGCCCACCTGGCCCAGGTGGTCACAGATGCTCAGAGACATAGAGTCTGGGCAGGCGTGGACCCTGCGTGGCAACCCCGTGCCCGCTCGCCTCGCCTCCCTGGCGACACCGGCCCGGGACTGGGTTATACACGCAGATTTCACTCCTCACTGCCTTCATTCCTACCCATCAGGGGTCCTCAGGAGGCGGGGCTGAGGGTCAGAGTGGACCCCAGTGGAACCTCCTCACCAGAGCCACGGCACTTCCTATGGCGGTCAAGCTGCTGACCACGTGTGCACAGGTGAGTTGAGCCGTGCAGCCGTGCATTGGTGTGCGCTCACACGGGTGTGACGTGCACACGTGTGTGCATGTGTGTGTGCGTCCCTGTCTGTGGGGTCTGAACGTTCCGGTCCAGGACCTGAGCCGCACATGACGAGGGAAGTCCGGGGCCAGCGACACCCCACCCGGCGGGAAGGACGCGGAGGCTCCCTCCTCGTTTTCTGGCACCAATATGCTTCGGCTCAATCCCCGTGAACGACAGCAGCCCCGCCAGGCCCCTCGCCCACCCCTGAACCAGAGGAGACAAAGATATGACCCCAAGGGACCCGAGTCTGGCCGACGGTGGCAGGTGTGGACAGCAGGCCCTGCGGCGAGCACGCTCCCGGCTCTGGCCTGGACAGATGGACGGGGATAGACGTGCTAATTTGCCAGGGGACCGTGGAGACCGCACTGCCGCGCTCAACGCCAGGCTCTTCGCTGCTCACAAACCGCACGGCTCCCTTTAGAATAAACTGTTTCTTCGTTCCCATTAACATATGAATCTGCTTACTTTACTCGACAGCTTGGAAAAATGGATCATCCAGAACAAAGCCAGTGGGGCTGCAGGAGAGCTCCGGCCACATCCTCCGACGAGATCCCCGACAGACCCTGTCCGACCGAGGTGGGGGGGGGGCGACCCTCCCCGGCAGGTCTGACCCAGAAGGGTACACCCCCCTTGTCCCGCTGGGGTCAGATCACACACTGGGAAAGGGGCAGCTGACGCTTAATGCACAGGCACACGTACTGGTTAAAGGTATACACACACACTGACCCACAGGAGCCAAACATAAGTGGGACATCCCAGGGTTCCAGAAAAATCTACCGTAGGGAGAGCTGATGTAGACCGTGAGGTCTTCACTGAGACAGGATCCCTGTGGCGAACGTTCTGGAAGGGGAAGAGTGCCCTGGGCTCCCCACTGCTCTGCTCCACGGGGCGCACGGTGCGTTAAGGCCTCTCCTGGCAGGGAGGCCCATGGGGCTGGAAGGTCAGAGGGTGCCCTGGGTGGCTTAAGGCTCCCCCCCAAAAGCCCACCTTCAGCCGGCCCTCCCTGGGCAGCCTGGTGCCAGGGGCAGAGGAGTCAGGTGAGCACTGCCCTGAAGGACAGGGCAAGGGTGGTATAAAGACGGGGGACTGGACACAGGGACATGCGTGCAGGGTCTGGGGGGCACAGCGAGGTGCAGCCTGGCCCGTGGAGGGCCGGGGGCCTTGTGGAGAGGAGTCTGTACGTCCAGACCCCCCCTGGTGGGCTCCAGGTCTCCTGCCCGCGCCCCCTGCGGGGTCAGCCACACGGGGCTCAGGATGATACGAACAAGCAGAGTATCCTCAGAGATGCCCCCGAGCTTAAGGGAGAAACCCATTTGCTCTCAGCCCCAGAAGCACCTTCTGTGCTCCAGAAATTCTGCTTTGAAACGTCAATGCCTGAACACATCAGGTGAGCACGCAGCGGGGGAAGGAGCGGGGCAACCCGGCCCTTGGGGAGTCCCACCACCGGCTGCTGGGGACAGGCATGAGGCCCAAGGACACGGGGATGCCTCGCGGGTCCTCACAGGGACGTCCGTGCACGGTGAGTGTTACAACCGCTGGGATCACCCCCAGGAAGGCCCGACTCCCTCATCCTTACATCACAGAGGGGAACACGGAAGCTCGGGGCAGGGGGGGGGGGTCAGGAAACGTGCCAGGGTCCCACGGCTGCCAAGTGACCCCGCGGGGAGCTGGGCTGGGGCAGCCTGAGCAGAGCCCCGTGCTCTCTGGATCCATGTGGCCCTTGGGCAGGAACCTGGAGGCAAGGGCACGGCGGGAGGAGGAAGGGAGGCTTGTCCGAGAAGGACCGCATCTGGGGCAGTCCCGCGGGCCTGTGTCCAGTGGGGCCGCCACAGCGGGGCTCCCTTGCCACCTGCCAGACGGACGTCTGCACAGCAAGGTGGAGTCGGGGACGGTGAGCGGGTGGAGGTGGAGAGAACGGAACCGGGCAGAGTGGATGCCAGCAAGGGACAGCCCGGCCCAGCCGGGGGCAGGGCACAGGCCTCAGGAAGAGACGAGGCTCTTGGCCCCCGGGTCTCACGCCGCGTCTCTCTCCCCTCCCCCGCACCGGACGCAGTCATAGCTCCCGGCCGCTCCGCCGTCCCCCGCCTCTGCCCAGCGCGGCCGCGGTTCAGCACCCCGTTCCGATGGCACCTCGGCCGCTGGTGCCTCCAGCTTAACGCTGCTCCAAACACACCCGTCTTCCCTTCTTTCGAATTATCTTCTCAAGACAAATTTCTAGGAGTGGAATTATGGGATCGAGGGTCTGGGCATTTCCATGGCCCCGGATGTGTCCCGCCAGGCTGCTCACCGAATGGATTCCGCCCTGAACGCGGCCCCTGCACAGCTCTGAGGACGCCTGTCTTTCCCACGGGAGCTCCGGCCCGGAGTCACGTCCTGCGCTCGGCGTGCGAGTGTAGACGGGAGTGGGGTCCCAGGGCAGCCTGAAGAAACACGTCCCACCAATAATAAGCCGACCTGGGGTGGAAGTTCGTGCGGCCTAAGTGCATAGGAGCGGACGCCGTTCTGAGAGTCACAGGCGAGAGACGGCGGCCCCTGCCCTCTGTGGACCCAGGGCTACGAGGGGCCAGAGACTCTGGGAGGCAGAGGGCGTGTGCCTCCCTCCCACCCTATCAGCACCCAGGCTGCACAGCCTGAGTGGCGCCTTGTCCCAGCCCTGTGCCGTCCCCACGGCAGGAAGCATCTGGCGGGGGTTGCGAATGAGGGTCTGGGGCCCCGGGTCTCCCACTGTGGTGGGTCACAGTGGGAGCGTCCGACCCCCGAGGGAGCTTCAGGCCGCACTGTGGGCTCAGGCTGGCTCCTGATCCCCACCTGCCTGGGAACTGCTCCCCCCCAGACACCTGCAGACCCTCACAATGGTCTCCACAAGGGAAGCCGGTGAAGAGGGAGATACACCCAGGGGCACCGGGGTGGCACAGGCAGTGAAGCATCCAGCGTCCGCTCAGGTCATGATCTCACGGTCCGTGGGTTTGAGCCCCGCGTCGGGCCCTGTGCTGACAGCTCGGAGCCTGGAGCCTGCTTGGGATCCTCTCTCTCCCTCTCTCTGCCCCTCCCCCACTTGTGTTTTCTCAGTTTCTCAAAATGAATAAATGAACTTAAAAAAAGGAGACATCCACATCTATCTACCTGTTACCTATCTTTCATCCTACCTATTCTGTCCATCACGTATCTATCGATCAACCCATCTATTTACCTCGACTTACCTGTCTACCGATCTGTCTATGGGTCAACTTACGTGCCTATCTATCTATGATGGACCGGTCTACCCGTCTGTCTGTCCGCCTGTCGATCCGTCTGTCCGTCTGCGGTGCTGGTTTGCAGTGAGCCAGGCCGATGCCACCACAACGGAGAGGATTAATTTCACCCCCTGGCCTCTGCCCCAGTGTCAGGCTGCGGCTGAGGGGGGACAAGGGGCGCGGGAGGGAGGGGAGCCTGCAAGCTGTGCCCAGGTCCAGGGCCCATCCCTGGTCCGGCTCCCAGTGCGAGGCCCGCCTGGCAGCATGTGGGCTCCAGCCCGGCCCAGGGCAGAGAGGCACGGGGCCCGGCGTCCCATGGGCCCCACGGGAGAGATCTTGCTGAACTGAGTCGGAGTAGGGACAGGGGACGTGGCCACACCCAGCAATCCTAAGTCCTTTACAGAGTGCCCTGTCCAGGTGATGGCTGATGGGCTCACTGTGGCACACGGGCAGTGCATGGATGGGGGTCCACGTGGTGCTGGGTGACGGGAGCTGGCTGTCACCATCACACAGAACCGAGCCAGCAGAAGAGCGGCCACCACGCCAGGGGACAAGGGAGAAAATCGGGAGGTGCCAGAAGGGGTCAGGGAGGGACCATGCACAAACTCTCACGCAGAGCCTTGCTCTCCCTCTCTTAGCCTTCTAGAATCTTCTGTGACCTGTGCAGTCACACTCCTGGTCTGGGATTCATGCCCTCGCCAGTGTGCCCATCATTTACATCGAGGGGGCTGACAGCAAGTGAGTCTGTATGAGTCGCCTGCCCGTGTGCCCTCACTGCTGCACCAGCCCCCACCCCCACCCCTCACTCAAGACGGGCACAAACCCCCATCAACTAGTTTGCAAAGGTGTCCCACAGACCCCGTCCCGCTGGATCCTCAAGGGGCCACAACAGGAAGCACGCTCCCTGCTGACAAAGGCGAAGCCGGCCCCAGCGCTAACTCACGAGCCAGCAGGAGCTGGACCGCCATGGCCTGGGGGTCCCGGCATCCGTGTGGCCGGGGAGCCGACACTCAGGGTTCTGCCTCGTCTGGGGAGTGGGGCCTGGCCTGAGTCCCTGACCTGCTCTGGGTCGTCTTGGTTACAGGAGGGAGACGGAGAGCTCGTGGCCAGCGCCCCTGCAAAACATCCGTGACACCCGGCCTCGTCACTCACAGGCAGGTGCTCCTGGCCGTTCCCCGGGCTCCTCAGACGAGGCGGAAGGCCCATGGGCTCCGGCCTCAGATAAACCCATCGGGAGCAAGTGGGATAGCAGTGGGCGCAGCTCGGCCTCCGGGACCCCTGAGCTCAAGTGGGGGCTCTGCCTTCTGGGCAAAGAGGGCCACGAACGCTCACTCAGGCTGAACCCAGTGTCTCCTGCCTCAGGGACATGGGCCTGTCCTTAGGAGCATAGAGCCAATAGTCTAAGAACATCCTACACCAGAGAAAGCGCTGGCCATGGGGTGTCCACAGGGCAGTGGGGGCTCAGAGGAGGCCCTGGGCCAGCCGGGAGGGCTTCCTGGAAGAGGTGAGATTAAAGGAGTGAATTGGCCACAGCGAAGAGGGAGAGAGGGCGCTACAGGCAGAGAAAGGGGCCCTGAAGCCCCGGGGCAGGTGTGTGGTCACTGCTGTGAGCTTGAAGCATCGCAGAGACACAGGAAGCTCCGTGTACTCAGGCGGCTACAGAGGCCAGGGGGGCAGAGGCTGGCACTGGGGCGGGGGCAGTACACTGGGTGACCAGGCCCCCGGGGCAGGTCCCGCCAGTGTCTTAGAAGGGCCATGGTCCTCCAGGCCATGCAGGGAGCTGAGCAAGGGCCTGAGGGCTCAGAGTCCATTAGCCAGGTCCCCCTGAGGCTTGCCGAACCCCACCCGGACCCTCAGGCGGCACTTTCTGGAATGTGGTGCCTATTCTAGGTGGGCTCTCCTGGGGTTATGGCATGTTCAGCCAGCACCTGGTCAGGGAGTCAGCCTGCCCAGGCCCGTTTCCTGAACAGGAGGGGGTGGAGAGGAGGGAGGGCCACACCCTGCAGCCCTGGCTAGGAGCCCCCACCTTGTCAGAGAGAGGGGGGCTTGTTCCGGCAGCTTCCCTGGCCCGCCAGCCGGAGGGCAGGAGCTGGGATGTATCCACGGTGCCATGAGGAGGGCAGGGGAGGGACAGCTCTCCACCCGCCGACCCCAGCTCCCCAGCGGGTGAGCTCCGGCCAGGAGATGCGGAGAAGGCAGCATCTAGCTGCAGGCGGAGTGCGGGCGAAATTCCCGTGCTTTGGGGAGGCTCCCCTTCTGACAGAACGCACATCATCAGGAGCGTCTGATTCCCCACGAGCATCCCTGCGCCCCGGCCCACCTCCTGGAGAACCCTCATCCCAGGGCAGAGAGCACCCTGCCAGCGGCCAAGGGAAGCGTCTAGCTAGAGGCTCGGAGGTGCTGGGATTGGAACAGAGGGAGGCACGGAGGAGGCAGGAAGGACAGTGGCCCCCAGTCAGACCAAAGCAGCCTGGGTGCCCGGGGGGAGTCCCGGTGAGTGGCCGGGACGGGCCGGGCGTCCGCATTTCTAAAGCCCCGCCCGGGAGACTCCGACGTAGCCCTCGGGGCCGCAGGGGGGACCCGGGTTCCAAAGCAAGAGCCAGTGCATTGAACCAGCTCGGCCTTCGTTGAGCAAAGCAACCCAGACACAAAGCCAACTGACAGAGCAACACGCACACCGTCACGTTACCGTCGAGTCTCTGTGCAGACGACTTGCTCGCGTTTTCGTAAAAGTCATCGGGGGCTTGGCCCTCTCCACTGGGCTAACTGAACTCTCCTGAACCCTGAGACCCTGAGGGTGCAGGAGGGCAGGCGGGCCAAGCAGGCCTGGCCAGGCAGGGTCGCCCCAACCCTGGACCAGGAGGGCAATGCGCTAACGCCCCCCCCAGCCAGAGGCGGACAGAGGTGGAGAGCGTCCCCCGCGAGTCCCCCAGCCTTGTGCCTCCCATCTGCAGTTGAGCGCCTGTGAGCGCCAGGTCGCGGGAGGGATGCTGGGGACGGGGGCGGGAAGGGCCCACAGCAGCCAGTGCACGGTGCTGGGGCGCGTCCACACCCGCTTCGGACACCAGGATGCACTGTTTCCCAGGAGCAGGAGAGGTCGAGAATCTTCCTTTAACCCCATATGCTAAGAAGGCAGGCCGGGGGCTCCCCCGCCCCACAGCCGGGGGTGGAGTGGGCTTGCTCACGGCCACGGTCTGCGAGGGAAGCAGGGCCCGGACCCGCCTGAGGCTGGCCCTCCACAGCCCGAGGCCCAGAAGGCAGGAAGCAAAGGGCACGTGCCCCCCGCCCCCCAGGGCTGCCCGGCACGGGCCCCTTCCATCACTCGGGGGAAGAAAAATTCGGCAAACCCAAGATCACATCTTAAAATTAGACAAAATTTTCTTTCTACGACTTCGAGACAGCATAATCTAGCGCGAACAGTCTCAATAATTATTTTTCCTTTAAATAGTTACAGGAGAATGTATTAATTTTCAAGATGGTCCTCTGATTAGCGTGATTCATTAGCTGTCTAGGACTATTCTGCGGCACAGGAACGGGAAGGCTCGCTTTGTGATGTGCACTGAGCCACACCAGTGAAAGACACTCCAAACGTGGGTAATCGAATTAGATTGAGGGGCAGAAGGAGGGAAAGAAACACAGTTGTCACGTGCTAGCTGCTTCATTATTTCATTAGAATTAAGAAATGTAAGTAGAGGGGGAAAAAAAGGCCACTGCAATCATTTTTTTCTTGGGCAAATTCCCACAAGTTGACAAGAGCTACTTACAAGAGGGGCAGCAGGACAAGAGAGGCAGCTGGGTTTTAATTTCAGGGTGTGGAGAGGAAAGCGTCTCCCTCTGGCTCCGGGAAGCAAAAGGGATCCTGTTGGGGGAGCTGAACCACGAGGGGACAGCCCCCTTCCTTCCTTCAGGGCTGGGACATCCCTTCACTTAGGCCAGCGGGCAGCTGCGTGTGCTGTGGGTGTCAGGCTCTGGGGAACAAGCAGAGGCAGAAACAACGCGGAGGTGGGTCCTGCCTGAACAGGGGAGACGGGGGTCACGGCAGGGAGGGACTGAGGACAACACTGCTTCCTTGGGGAAGCCAGTGCCCTGCCAGGACTCAGACTCAGCCCTATTCACAGAGGTCTCATTCACTGTGGCTCCCACAGAATATTCAGGAAGGCATCCTCTGTCTACCCCTCCACCTACATATCCATCTATCCACCCACCCATCTATCCATGCACCCACCCATCCATCTTTCCACCCAGCCATCCATCCATCCATCCACTCACCCATCTGCCATCCAAATATGCAACTACCCATCCATCTACCCATCTATTCACCTACCTACCCACCCACCTAGCCCCTCATGCATCCATCCATCCATCCATCCATCCATCATCCATTAATCTATCCATCCATCCATTGGTCCATCCACCTACCATCCATCTTTCCACCCAGCCATCCATCCATCCATCTACTCACCCATCCACCATCCAAATATGCAACTACCCATCCATCTACCCATCTATTCACCTACCTACCTACCCACCTAGCCCCTCATGCATGCATCCATCCATCCATCCATCCATCCATCATCCATTAATCTATCCATCCACCCATTGGTCCATCCACCTACCATCCATCTTTCCACCCATCCATCCATCCATCCATCCACCCACCCATCTATCCATGCACCCACCCATCCATCTTTCCACCCAGCCATCCATCCATCCATCCACTCACCCATCCGCCACCCAAATATGCAACTACCCATCCATCTACCCATCTATTCACCTACCTACCTACCCACCTAGCCCCTCATGCATGCATCCATCCATCCATCCATCATCCATTAATCTATCCATCCATCCATTGGTCCATCCACCTACCATCTATCCACCCACCCATCCATCCATCCATCCATCCACCCACCCATCCATCCATCCATCGTCCACCCACCTGTCCGTCTGTCCACCCCAACCTTTGGTGTGCTGAATGCTGTGAACCCCTGAACTTGCTTTCCTTCCTCCCAGTGGTCAGAGATGGGTCCTTAGACAGGATCATGCCTGCTGGTAAGGGCCAATGAATCCACCCCTCAGGGACGCCTCCCTCCTGTCCTCTGCTGACTCCACAGCATGCACAGCCTGGGTGCGGTCAAGACCAGGGCTTTAGACTTCCAGCCCCTCCCCCCCTCTGACCTCGTCCTGCGCTCCACAAGGAAGGTCGGCGGGTGGTGATGGAGGGCATGGGGCATTCTGTCTGTGGCCCTTTCTGGCTGGGAGCAGAACTGTAAGGCAGCAGCCTGTGGGCATCTGTGGAGGTGCAGATGTGGACTGCAGGGACTTGGGGTCCCCACTGTAATGGGGGGAACCACCACATGTCCATGAAACCAAGGACCCCAGTGGTTCCTGGAGAGTTTTCTCCAGACCCAGCATCTCTGTCTTCCAGCGGCTCTGCCCTCTCCTACTTGGTGTGGCCCATGTGGGGCTGGTGGGGGGGGCGGTGGCGCTGACCATCTCAGGACCCTCACTGTGCCCACAGGAAGGAGGCCAGGCTTGCAGGTCCTGGACACTCTGGAGTCATGGCTGGTCCCCTCTCGGCACAGCAAACTTGCTCCCCCGGGGAGCCCTCGGCGCCCAGAGCTCTGAGCCGGGCAAGGGGCCACATCTCTGGACTGGACTTAAGTCACATGATGGAACAAGGGCCCTTCACGGAACTGTTACCGGAAGGTTCCCAGAAGCCCGTCCCACTCACCCTTCCCAGGAAGGCAGGCAACAGGCTTCTTTGGCGGACACCTGTTTCTGGGCTCAGTGCCACCTGTCGCTGTGTCCCTCTGAACCCTGCTGCCCTGCCCTCGGGAAGCTCCACAAGTCGCTGTCCCACAGGCCCCCGCGGGCCCCACAGGGGCCTGGAAGGGGCCACGTCTTGTCCCCGTCCCAGGAAAGCAAGTGCTGCCTTGCTGTCACGTCACGCAAGGAGGTCCAAGGGTCACGGCCCCTGGAAAACAAGAAACTCGAGCAAAAGACTGACGGTTCTTTCAGAAGCGGCTGTGACACGAAGGCTCGGACGCAGCAGGCTGGCCGGCCCGGAGGTGGGGGCCCAGGGCAAGATGCCTCGGTGCTGGCTGTGGGACGTGACCCGGAGCCCCAAGCACGCACGGGGCTGTGGGCCTGGGACTCGGTCAGGGCCCTGCAAACACAGCCCCGTGGCCTTGCCTGGAAGGGGGACACGTGGCTCCCGCTGGAAGAAGCGTGCAGGCACGAGCCCCCGTGCGGGTCGGCCACCCGGTCTCCACCGCCAGCCTGGCTCACGTCCACACCCGTCCGAGGTCGCCGGTTCGCCAGGAGGGTCGGGTCCGTGATTCGGCCACTGGCAGCTGGGGCTGCCGCTGTGTAACTGAAGTTCCGTCAGTCAGAGACCCCAAGGGAAGGAGGCTGGTGCTCCCACAACCACCAGCTGCAGGGAGCAGTGAATCCCTACGGAAGGAACCCGCCGTGGCTTCAGGCGTGGACGGGGCAGCCGTGAGCTGTTGCTGAGAACGTGAGCTGGGCCCCGACACTCGACAGAGCCCAGTGGGGGCATGGACGCACGGACCACGCCCGGAGCAGAGTCGTCCCCCCTTCGTCCCCATGCGGAGCCTCTGTGGTGGTTGCCCTGAGCCCTGGCCGGGTCGTCATGGGTGACAGGTGGTCCTGACAGAGCGTGCAGTCTCCAAGGGACACGGGACGTGGAACACACACCAAGGACAGCGCTGCCAGACCCAGGCGCCCCCAGCGCAGAGACGCAGCGGCTCCCAGGGCCACCCGCCCTCCCGCCAGCGCCCTCCCAGCTGCGTCAGGGCCGGGACTCTTCACAAACGCCTCGCTGCAGCCCTAAGGGGCAGGTGCAGTGACAGGCACCCGAGAGGTGAAGCCCCTGGGCTGGGAGGTCACGTCTGTCATCCCGACAGGGGCAGAGCTGGGCTCCCGCGGGCCGTGGTGTCGGGAAGTCAGGCTGCTGGACACGTCAGGGGGACAGCACTGAGCGTGTGACATCTGCTGTCCCCAGACAGGGACCAAGGGAAACCGAGGACTGCTCTGGGAGCCATGGTCACGTTCTGGAAGGTCCGAGGGATGCTCACGGCCATCTCCATCCAGGGGGGTGGGGCGGGGGGGCCGGCCTGGTGCTGGGCCTCGTCCCCTCGAGTCCAGACACAGACCAGGTCGGAGGTCAGGACAAGGAGAGACAGGAGAGGGAACAACGTCCGATTCCCCGAGGAGGAGGCGGGTACACGGCAGCCTTGGGTGAGCGCTCAGCGGGAACGCCCGGGAGGCCATTTGCAAGAGGATTCACGAAGCCGGCCCTCACTCCCTGGTGGCACTGAAGAGAGACGCGGGAGGGCGTCGAGAGGTGGGAAGGGGACGCCATCGGAATGCTGCGTGCAGGCCCCGGGGCCAGGCGCCGAGGGGCGCCTCCAGCAGTGGTGACGTGGGGCCCTCGGAGGGGCCAGAGCCAGGGCTGAGGCGGGGGAGCTGACTCACGGCCCAGGTGCCCTGTGTGCGGAGCCAGGGGAGCAGGTGGGGCCAGGGCACCTCCAGGGACGGGCTCCGTGCGGCCAGGGTCCCGGGGCCACTGTGACAGCACCACACGAGGGCGGCCCAGAACAACAGGAACTTAGCGCCCACGGTTCTGCAGCGGGAAGTCCGGGACCACGGTGTGGGCAGGGCCATGCTCCCTCTGAGGCTCCGGGGGAGGGTCCTCTTCCAGCTCCCGGTGGGGGTGCCACCCCCGGCCTTGCCGGTCTCCGAGACCGTCCCTCTGACGTCTCTCCAGCTGTCCCCTGCGCGGCCTCTTCCATCCGTGCCTCTGTCTTCCTGAGATGCCTCCCTCTTCTCACAGAGATTTAGGGCCCAGGCTAAGGAGTGCATCCTGTCCCGTTTCCCCGCACGGCCACGTGAACAGGTCCCGGAGCTCAGAACACAGAGTGTGGTGCGGGCCACGTGCCACGCTGTGCCTCCCATCCAGAGAAAGGCCCCTCGGCTGCGAGACAGTAGCCCGACCTGTGTGCTCAGCTGCCCGGAATCCGAGATCGGTGAGCTCAGCCCCCGACCCCGGGCGAGGATGCTGCTGTTTGACCAGGTGCGTGTGTTTGACCAGGCTGTGTTTGGACAACACGCCCAGATCCGCTATGTTTGCAAAACCCATAGGCGACTCCAAACTCAACTCAAGCAACTTTACGCGCATGTCTTATCCTGGAATCTGAGATAGGCGTCTGTATCGGAAGCTGTTTGTCTGGGTTTTAAACGTTTCAAAGCTGCGTGGGGGGAAGGAAGGATGCGCTGATCACATGTCTGTTTGCTCACCGGTGTGATCCCTCCAGGTCCCGACAGGCTCCAAACTGGGGACGAACTGGGTTCTGAATGTGGAACGTGGCTTCCTTGCTTCTGGCCTCACCGAAACTCTGCACCCAGGTCGGCCCAGAGCAGGGCCACTGTGTCCGAGGACCCTGGGCTGAGGTGTCTGTCTGCACAGCTCTACCAGTGTCCCGAGCGCGGGGCACGTCGGCAAGAAAGGGCCCAGAGAACCGGAAAAGTGCTCCTGACTTAGGAAACGCATCTGCTCTCGGGTCGGAGCCCATCTGGAGGCACCCGGTAGCCTGGCCCCTGCCCCCTGCCCCCTGCCCTGCACTCTGACCGGGGGGGACGGCTGACATGCTCTGCGGGACCTCAGGGACTTGTACGGCTGCCACAGCTGAAGGCAGTGTGAGGAGTCCAGGGTCCCCGAGTCCCCCCCAGCTGGACGGGGTCCCTGCAAGGCGGGGGCACATCTGGTGGATGAGGGTTCCAAATAGTGGCTGTATCTGAACTACCTGAAGCCATCAGGCCCGAGTTTCCAGGCCCTTCTTCACCATCTCACAAGCACAGACGTTCAGCCTGAGGACCACAGGCAAGAACCCAGGAACCCTTCCTAATTGTCAGTCACTGGGTGCCAGCTTTCCTCCCCGATGCCTGACACCCAGCCTGCTCCCTGGAGGCGGCCTGGCCGGCCGAGCCTGGCATCGTCCCCCATTTAGGGGGGCAGCCCGCTGCAGAAGCAGGACCCCGAGCCACCGCCTGCTCCACAGCCGAGCGCCCGTGTAGGGAGAGCAGAGGCAGCGGGCCAGCCTGGCAGGGAAGCCACAGCAGGGGGAGCAGGGGAGCGGCCATCGGAGGGCAGACCCCCGAGAAGCAGAGACGAGGGGCAGAGGCACGGGCAGAGACCCAGAGCAGGTCACGGGGGTGAAGTACACGTAAAGCAAGAGGGTCTCTGTGCCACCTGCCCTTTGCACCGTGCTGTCTGTGACCCTTACGAAGGCCCCGCCTCGGAGCGCTCCCGGGCATCCAGGTCTGCGCCCCACTGAGAGCTGAGCCACCCGCGTGTTCTCTGTTCCGAGTGCACCCCGGGGGTCCACACCTAGTAAACCCACTGATGCCTCTGAACCTGAGGTTCGCCAGGAAATCTGCAAACACTCTGGGGCGCCGTGGGGGAGGGCGCACAGGGCGTGGGGGCCAGTGGCTCAGCGACCAGCGGTCACCTGGCACCAGACGCTGTCGCGGGGGACCGAGACGGCTGCATGAGCCACAGCTGCAAACTGCCCAAGGCAAACAGCCTGGAGCCGCGACCGTGCATCCGGCCCGAGCTCCCGGCAGCACTCACGGACGCTGGGCGTCCCCTCCGTCGCCCGTGCGCCTTCCACTCCCGATGGCTCCAACGGAACAGAGTACTCGCAGAAGAGGCAACCGCGGTTTTCTTTGGGTTCGAAAAAAATACTCCCAACCTCCTCCTCTCGCTACATGGCTCCCTACTGCCCGCACTACCTGCTGTAAGCGTGGTATTTCATGCTGGTTTTAAAGATCAGGATTACAGCAAAGTCGCTGAGGCTACGGCATCCGCTGCAGGCACACGCGGGGAAGAACCAGGACGGGAGCTGAGGCCCGGGAGCCGGAGGCTGAAAACCCGGCAGAGAACAAGGCAAGTCGGCAGTCAGGGCGCCGGGGGTGGGGTCTGGGGGCCGAGATCGGTCGGTTCAATGTCATAACACGTCCCACTCGGCCACGTCGCCTCACTCTACCCGCTTCTCGGAAGAGAGGACAGCTCAGAGCGGTCGAGGGGTCGCTCTAAGACGCACAGCCACCCGCTAACCCCCCGCCAGGCTCACGGAACCCCGGGCCACACGTGGCGCACGCTGGGCTCGCCCCGCGGCAGCGGCTGTCGTGTGCGTCCTGGAAACAGGCGCTCCGACCCCCTCACGGGTGAGACAGGCTCCCGGGGGAGCACCAGGAGGCGGCGGTCTGCCCTCCGCCTCGCTGCCGGCTGGGGGCGCACGCGGCCAGCACGGAGGTCCCGGCTCTCCCGTGCTTCTGCAGAACACGGATGTCAAACGCATGATTTAGGAAGCGTGTCCGAGCAGCCGCGTGGTCCTCCCGGGCTCGCCATGTCCTGTAATACAAAAGACCCTCCGGCAGTTCCCAATAAATACCTGCGCGCGACGTTTCCCTCCGGCCTCCTCGTTTACGGGTAATGAGCAGTGACAGTTTGACTCAACAAGCTTTAGGATTTTCATTCAAACAGATAAGTTAGTACCAACTGTCCCAGTCTTTGGAGACGGTGTTTCCCTGCCGTATTTATGACACAGGATATAGTCACCAGAGGCCCGTAAAGCCTGCCCGAGAGAAGCTGCCATTCATCACGGTCCCCAGCACGGAAGCGCGGCCCCGTCCGACACAGGAGGGGCTCCCGGGCCGCCAGGGCCGCGGCAAAATGTCTCCACCCAGCGACTTCCTACGGAGGGCACATTTGCGGGGCGGCCACCAAGGAGATGCAAAATCTGGTCCGTGCTGCCAGGAGCTTTGACCTTGGGCTCCACTCTGCCCTCCCGCCTCGGCCCCCCCGGCTTCTCGTGGGGTCAGGCCGGAGTGCGAGCTGGCCGCAGCTAATGGGACATGCCTGCTGAATGCCACCAGACACGGCTCTGGCGCCTTCGGCGGCCCATCCCCCGAGCGTCCCTCCAGCAAGGCCCTTCCCTGACAGCGTTCCTCCCTACACCACATCGCAGTGGCCTCGTCAGAGGAAAAACGCCCCCGATAAAGGCGCTGTAATAGACACTACACTTATTTACTGCAAAAGCCTTACAATTAAGGAGGGCCGTCCCACCAAGTGCACGAGCCATTAGTGGCCAATTACAGGATTAGGGGCAGCAGGAGCCTGCCCCTGGAGCACGGCTCCGTCACAGAGCGTGGCCAGGGATGCCGAGCCGCCCCCTCCGGGGGACGGGGACCTGCAGCCCGAGGCCTGAGCCCACGCGCCCTGCCGCCCGTGCCGACCTCAGGGCTTCTGTGATTCGTGCGGGTCGGACGGCAGGCTGGGCACGCTGCCAGGCGTGAGTGCCCTGAGCACAGGCCAGGGGCCGCGTCTTTCCTTTCCCGGCTAACTGAACAGAGACGCAGGAGGCAGCCAGGCCTCGGGGTCTGCGCCACCTGAGTCCGAGCCGAGCTCTGCAACCTCCCGGGTCTGATGCTGACAAGACCCTTCCTCAGGGTTCCTCTGCAGGGAACCTGCCACACGCAGCCTTGGGAACCCCAGGGGCACAGGCAGTTCAAGGCAGACCCTTCTCCAGGCGGCCTGAGGCCACGGGCAGCGGTGACTCCAGGTCAGGTGAGGGCGCTCCCTCTCCCCATAGACGGCAGCTGGCGGGAAGGCCTGCCGTCCTTCCAGAACAATGTTCACTTGGGGCATGTGACCAGACTTGGAGCGGGGGCCCGGGGACCTACAGCCTGACTGGGTCTTGGGTTCCGTGTAGACGAGGCCATGTGTGCTGAAGCGTGGGCCCCGCCCTTCCTCGGGGGTGGGGGTGGGGGGTTCTGGACAGGGATCACGTCCCGTTCCGAGCACCCGGTCTCCCCCCTCGTCGCGGTTCATCCAAGAAGTCCGACGCCCCAACCTCCCGCCGGCCTCGCTGGGCCCGAAGGGCGCGAGTGAGGGTAGCAGGTGCCGCAAAGGGACACGGAGGGGGAGCACGGCAGTGTGCCCTCTCACCCGGGCACCGCTCACGGCCCTCGGCGGGAGCTCCACGGCCTTGGCGGCCGGAAGCCGATTGCTTCTGTCAGCAGTCAGAATATAAGAGAAATTGAATTAAACGGGCGGCAAGTTATAATGCAGTGTGGGCGTTCTGAGGAGCATCAACATTCAAGCAAAGCCCGCGAGATAAATAAACATCAAGGGGAGAGCGCCAGCTCGGGAGCCGGGCGCGGTATTGATGTGGAAGATGCTTGCTAATATGCAATACCCACGTCAGAGCCAATAAGGCCACAGACACATCAAGATCACAGTACGGCTATTTCAGGAAATGTGATTTCATTACCCGTCTTCAATCCTTCCCCAGCCCGCCTCCTGCCTCGGAGCGACCGTCCCTTCCCTGCAGCACGCACACCCTCATCCGGGCCCAAGACGGAGCAGTGGGCCCCGACCCCAGCGCGCCAGCCTATGGGACAGGGTGCCGGCTCTGGGCTCCTTCCAGGTGCGGGAGCCTCCCCTCCGCCGAGCTGAAACACGGGGACCTGCCCGGGATGCCCCGGGCCAAGGTGGGCAGGGAGCAGGGATCGTGCCCCGCCTGCCCTCTGTGCCCCGACCCTCTGGGGTCCCCGTCTGGGCTTCCCCGGCAGGGCTGCCGACGAGGACGGCTACCCCAGGCACCTCTGCGGCCGGACTGGACTGCCGTGGGGAGAGGGCGCAAGGCTCCCAGGTCCCATCTTCGGGGCTCAGCCTCGTCCTGGGTGAATGGCAGTCAGGCTGCAGGGTCTCTGGAAACTCTAGGTGCATGGACGTCCGGCACCAGCTCCAGCCAGGCCACGGCACGCGTCCATACCCCCCACCAAGGCTGCCTGGAATCAGCAACCCTTCCCCCTACGCCGGCTCCTGCATGGGGGACGGGGGTCTGGGAGGGTGGCCTGCCCTCGGGGGGTGAGCACTCAGGCCAGCTCCTTGCCCCCACCTCCCCGCCCGCCTGCCTCCCTGGTGTCGAGGGGAAGACGTCGGAACCCAGGCAAGAGTCAGGCTTAGTGCAGCCTCCCCGGTGACCTCGAGGACAAAGGGTGCCCGTGGGGCCTCGCCAGGGGGCAGACATAAACCCGGGCCCAGCAACCCTTCATCTGCCACAGGCACCCTCCCCGGGGAACGGCCCCCAGCGTGTTTGTGAGGCCCCCGCCTGCTCGGACCATGGGTCTGGGACAAATGTCCTCTGAGATACTGACATTGGTGGGCCGGTGATTTACGATCCACACAGCAGGGTCCGAACCCAACGTCCACTGTGGGATTCAGTTAACAATGGTGCGGCCACGTCGGGCCCTCCATACAACCCATGCGAGGTGCTAGCAATCAGGGCCACGGTGTGGGGGGACACTCTCTACTCTCTACTCCGTTTTTCTCTAAACGTAATACTTGTCTAAGAACAAAGACGTCAATCCAAAACAAACAAAAACTAACTGATCCAGCCAGACATTATGAATCCAGACTTGGGGCCTGTTTCTCTGCAGGGATAACAGATTAGCACATATCTCTCTGTGGGGAGCGGGGCCCCGGGGTTCTCTGCCCGGCTGCCGGACCAAACTGGACAGAGAACCCCCGACTGTCTGTCTACGGGTGCAGCCTGGGAGTCGTGAGCGGGCCGACGGCCCTGGACGGAGGAGCAGGCTGCACCTCTCCTCTGCCCGGCTGCCCTGCCCTCACGGCGAGGGTCCGGCCGCTGGAGGGGGTGCCAGGAAGGCCGCCCCTCAAGGCAACCAGTGCCCCGCCCCATGGGAGGGCCACAGGCTGAGTCAGGGTGTCCTGGGAGCACTCCTTCTGTTCCCCCCAGTAACCTCGCCCCTGAGAGGTCCGACAAGCTGGAGGAGGGACAGGGAAACGGAAAGCCCGCACTCGGTATCTGCGGGGGAGGGCGTAAGTACAGGCAGGACCCTGGTCTCGCTCCAGTGTCAGCGGAGGAGACGGGAAGGGATGACTCATTTCCATTCTGCCTCAAAAACGTGTTTTAGCGCTTTACGTAAGAGCCAACCGTAGCGAGTGAGAAAGGCCCGAACTTCTGGATACGCGGTGCGGGTCTCTCGGATATCCACATGCGGAGGAGACAGCGAAATGGGAAACTGATCTCAGACCCAGGCTTGCCAACGGCACAAGCACCACGGCTCCCCCAGGAAGACGGCCACGTCAGAAGCGCCGACAGCAGCAGGTGTTGGCAAGGGCACAGGGCGAGCGGGCCTGCAGGCCCGGCCCCGATCCGCGTGCCGGCCGCTCCCGGTGGCGCGTCCAGGATGAACGAGCGCCTCCGTCTACCAAGAGACGGGCACACGCGCGTCCACGCTGCAGCCGTAATGGTCAAACGTCACAAGGACCTCAACACCGCTGTCTTCCGGTGAACAGACAGATGAACCCAGGTGCCATCACACAATGGAATCCCACAAAAATTCTATAAAAGTACCAGAGTACCGCTGCCCACGTAGACGGGTCTCACAAAGGCAGATGTATACCGTCCGATTCCGTTTATGCAAATTCCCAGAACAAACGTGCAGTGACAGAGGCCAGGACTCTAGGGACCCGAGGGGGCGGGGCCGGGGCGCCCAGGCTGCCCGTACGTGTGTGTGCACGCGAGCCTGCGTGAGCGCTTGGATCTCAGTTAAAGTACCTCAGTTCAGGTCTTTAAAAAGAACACGGAAGCCTGGGCGGGGGGGGGGGGGGCTCAGTAGGTGAAGCGTCCCACTCCTGGTTTCGGCTCAGGCCACGATCTCAGGGTTCACGAGTTCGAGCCCCATGTTGGGCTCTGGGCCAACAGCGCGGAGCCTGCTTGGGATTCTCTCTCCTTCTCTCTCTACTGCTCCCCTGCTCTCACTCTCCCTCTCAAAATACTCTCAAAATAAATGAACTACAAAAAAAGAAAAAAGAGAAAGCCTTCACAGAGAACCGACACGTGTTCTGCACCTCTCAGTCCTCTGCAGGGTCGTGTACTCCCTCCTGAGCGTGTCCACACGGGTCTGTGAGTGTGTGTGACGTGCAGCTGTGCATTCACAGGGTCACCAAGGTCCCCGGTGCCGGAGGGAAGGCCCCCTCGTGAGACGCGGCTACGCGTGCGTCGCCGTGGGGTTACAGCATTTCCTGGGCGTATTCCGCCCCCAGAGGCAGCAGAGGGGCCACGCGTCTGTGGGTCACAGGCCTGCAGTGCGGGCTCGCCACGGCCAGGAGGTCGAGCCCGCGTCGCCTGTAGGAAAACGCTAAACCGCCCGGTGCTGGCTTCTGTATTCCTTCCCACGGTCCTGTCCCATTAGTGTCACAGACGATGCTCCCGGATCCCTGGAGCCCGTGAGACAGGGTGCAGGGTGCAAAGGTGACCAGTGCAGCTCACTTGGGCAGCGAGGCCCAGGGGTTACGAATCCCCGCCACGGCGCCCTCAGCCTGCAGCCCCCGCCTGGCCTTCAGGAGCAGCACCCCGTTCACGGGTTTATGGACGTGGACGTGGAACGTGAATGCCACAGCCTTCCTTCCCGACAATACAATCTTCCTTCAACCCACCGGCTCGACCAGGAGCCAAGGACACTTAGAATGACAAAAGTAAGAGCCAGACAGAACACCACTGAGGCACAGGCAGGGACCCTCTGGCTGATTCCAAGTGCCACCCTCAGCCCACAGCCCTGACTCCTGCCAGCCTCCCGCCCTTGGCCGTTCGGGCTCTGGCCACCAGCTCGGCCAGGTTCCTGCTCTCCCATCAGTCAGGTGTCGCTCCTGCACGAGCCGAGCCCGCCGGGACCCTGCCAGGCATCCTGAATAATTAACGGAGCCCTTTATCGGCCTCTCAGCTCCTTCCTTCCACGGCCCCAGCCACCAAGGACAGGGAAGGGAAGGCACTGACATCCCCACACTGCGTCGGGCTCAGCAGCGGTCACATCCTGGAGCACGGCCACCCTGGCACACAGCTGGGTCCTGAGCAGCCTTCTTGCCCCTCCCTGCCGACCTCCTCACCTCCACACCCAGCCAGGTGCATCGTCCGGCCGCCCTGGGCACCTGCCGGGGAGGGGGAGAGTGCCACAGACAACCTGTCCGTGTCCCCTGTGCAGCCCATAGCCCCCGGTGGGGCGCAGGTTCGTCCTGCACAGCTTCCCGTGCCCCTACCTGGGCCTCCCACACCAGCTGTCCCCCGTCACCACCATCACCAGGCGGATCTCTCCCAGCATCCATTCCTGCGGCTCGAAACTTACTGTCTGGGGGCAGGAAGGGATTTCTTCCAGAAGGCCGTCAGCCAGCACTCCACTCCCAGCACGCGGGAATCAGTCCCTGCCCTGCAGGCCTTTGTTGTCTGATCACAGACACCTGCCCTCCTCCCTCCACCTTTCAGCCTCCCTGGAAGGGGGCGCCAGGCCTGGGGAGCACGGAGACGGGAGACGCGTCCAGGGGGCCTGGATGGGACCAGGGGCTGCCGCTCCCCCACAGGCATGCTCCCATCACCCCAATATCCCGTGATCAAAGCATCTCCCGAGATCAAAATAAAATTGTCTCATCTAAAATTTCCCTGGCTTTGATTTGTTTCTCATCACACAGTTTAATTGAGTTGGAAATCTCCAGTAACATCAAAGACAGCGGGAAGGCTCCGTGCTCATCAAAGGAGGTCCCACCCTGGGGGTGGGGGGGTGCAGGTGCTGGCTGGGTGGTCCCGGGGACCCCTGCCTTCAGCAAAGCCCCTGCCACACGTCCAGGGGAGGGCACAGCCCCACACCAGGGTAGGGCGGTCACAGGGAGGGGAGAATGAGGGCAACGGGCACCAGTGCCCCACCCAGCTGGGTGCCTCGACCCGCAGGGGCCCCCACCCCGCCCCTGGCCTCTGCCCAGGCCCCACAATGTGACTGAGTCTGTCTGCTCTCCTAAGCTGGCCTCCCCAAGAAGGGGTCCTGGGTGCACGGACAGGCACTGCACCCACGGTGGCCAGCCTCCCTGTGCCTGTCTCTCTCGGGCTCAGCCTGGAAGTGGCCGGGTGGCCGGTATGGCTGTGTGGACTCCTCCCCTCCACAAGGTCACCCTGTAGACCAAGATGGGGGGGGGGGGCACGGTAGCTGGTGTATGCCTCTCCACTGGCCCGCAGCCCAGAGAGGGACCGAGGCCAAGGGCAGCACCAGCCACAATGCTGAGCACTGGGGCGTGCCCGTGCGTGGCGTGAGTGCTTCGGGGGTGGTGCAGGAGACAAGGGCGGCCGCCTGCGTCCCTCCTCTGCAGCTGCCACGACCAGGAAGACTGGGGGACCCTCAGGCCTGGCCCACAGCTGCACCTGCTCGTGACCACCACGGTCCCATCATGGGCGCAAGGGTCACCTCCTCCAGGAAGCCTTCCCTGGATGCCGCAGCCTGAATCTGCACTCTTGTTTCATGCTTCTCCCGTCCCCCATGCAGATCAGCTCCAGAGCTGGGCACCCTTGTGCCCTCCTTCCTGGAGGCAACACAGCCTCGGCAACGTCAGGAGGGAGCTGCCTGCGTCAGCCTGGGTGGAGCCCAGTGAGACCGGATCTCACTGTCCTGCAACGGGGAGTATCTGCGACGTCCCCGAGCTGAAAGTGGGACAGGGTGGAGCGTCTGGTGATCCGTGCGGACCCCCTGCATCGTTCCCCGGTTAACGTCACGAGCATCCCTGATAATGGTCCCAATCGGAGCAAGCTCCCGGTTTCCTGGAGAGAATTTCCTCAAAGAGGGTTCAAAGACATTTCTCCTTACACATGCTGATTATTCTCAAATGCTGATTAAAATGTATAAGATGAGGGAAGTGACATTATTAGCACAGCCCTGTTTTATAGCTTTCGGGGCAGGAGTCTGGCACTTGCTATGTCTATTTTTGACTCTTTGGGTTTTTTTCTTTTTTTTGACATTATTGTAAATGGAATTGTCTTCCTGAGATCGTTTTCACGTTGTTCACCACCACTGCAGAGAAATTCAATTTTGTATATTGATCTTATATCCTGCAACCTGGCTGAAGCCTTTAGGAGTCCAAGCGTGCATGTAGATTCCTTAAGATTTTATTTACAAACGATCACATCACCCGTGAACTGATGGCCTTACTTCTTTCTCCCGCCCACCTTCCCGGGTGACAGCCTCCAGGACGATGCTGAATAGAAGTCACGAGGGCAGACGCCCTGGTCTTGTCCTTGAAATCGGGGCAAAAGCGTCCGTTCTCCCTCCTCCGAGGATGCTGTCTGTCCGCGTTTCCTAGATGCTCTTTGTCGCGTTGAAAACCTCTCTTTGTCCTAGTTTGTTGAACATTGTTACCACGATATGGCGTCAGATTGTGCAAACGCCTTTGTTGGCACCGTGGGGACGACTGTAGGATTTTTGTTCTCGATTCTGTTCCTACGGCATTCTACGCTCACGGGCTCCCGGAACCGGACTCACACCCAACCGTGACGTGAGTCCCACCTGGTCACGGCGTGTGACCCTCTCGGCGTGCCCCTGGGGGAAGCCGGCTAGTCCCCTGCTGGGGATTTCTGCATCTACACTCGGAAGGTCTGTGTTTTCTTTCCCATGTCTTTGCCCAATGCTTCCGGTGTGAGGGTCACGCCAATTAGAAGGGTCTCTTCTCTGATATATTTTTTATGTTTGATTATTTATTTTGAGAGAGAGAGAGAGAGAGAGAGAGAGAGAGAGAGAGAGAATATCCCCACTGTCAGCACAGAGCACAGTGACGGCTCGAACACGTGAACCGTGAGATCATGGCCTGAGCTGAAATCAAGAGTCGGACGCTCAAGCAACTGAGCCCCCAGGCGCCCTGTTTTCCTTGTTTTTTCTATTCCAATCCTATGTTACTTTCTTCCTTCTACTTAAGTTTAGCTGCCTCTTCTTTTTCTTCTGTCTCAAAATGGGTACCTTTGTTTTTAACGTAATGTACTCACAGGTATACTCATAGGACTTAATTTTTAATACCGGCTGATGCTAACAGTCAGCTCACGAAACCCCCGGACACAAAACACGGCTCTCCCAAGCTGTCCTGAGTCTGCTCCTGCACCCCACAGGGGGCGGGTCTCCCAAGCAGTGCCACCAAGGAGAGAGGACATCACCGCAGGGCGCAGGAAGCCGGGCCGGGCTGCGTCTCTGCCCGAGCTCGCAGACTCTAGGTGACCTGCCAGAGGCCACCGGGCTGCGCAAAGTACACACACGCGTTTCTAAATACACGTAAACACTTCCGTCCGTTTTTCTAAGTACTGAAGCACATAAAAGCTTTTCCCCAAAAGGACGGAGGCCAGCTGTCCCCTCTGTATCCCGTCTGCCCCTTCAGAGGCTGTTTCCTCTCAGTGAGCAGGGTTGGAGGGTCCGGACAGCGCTGGACGTGGACATGGACGTGGACGTGGGGCGGCCTCGCGCCCACTCATGCCTGCCGCCAGGAGGGCCCCCAGGCACCTAGGGCACCACCGGGCAGGTGGGTGTGGCTACCTCTCCGGACACAGTGCTCGGCTCCCCCGGAAAGCCTTCCGGAACTTTTGCTGCTGCCTCTGCCCGGCTCAGCCCTGCGCCTGTGGCCCCACGGGGTTTGTGCTGCCCTACGCGGCTCCCCCATCTCACACTTCTGTCTCTGCCCCCACCCCCACCCCAGCACTCCCGGGGGGCTGCAGGGACACGCGGTGAGGCCGGCTGGCCCGGCATCTCCGTCCGCCCCCGAGGCTGCACGGCCCGGTGCCAGAGTATCTGAACGCCGCTCCCTCTACACCAGGCTGTCAGTGGGTTCAACTCAAGTCCCATCCTGCTCAGAGACTGCAGCCACCTAGAAAAAACACCGAATTCTGCTGTGAGGCACAAGGACGGGAGAGATTGGGCCGTGGGGGCCTGCACAGCAGGAGGGCAGACAGACCCGGACCCTCTGGGCAGCCAAGCCAGGGCCACAGCAAGGGGGCACAGCCAGGATCACAGCAGAGGCCACAGCCAGGGTGACAACAGGGGGCCACACCCAGGGCCACAGCAGGGGGCCACAGCCAGGGTCACAGTTGGGGGTCACAGTCAGGGTCATAGCTGGGGCCACAGCAGGGATCACAGCAGGGGGCCACTCTCTCCCTCACTCAGACCCATGTGAGGCTGGGGCTCCAGGGGAGTCTGGGCTGAGATAAGAGCACCCGATGGTGACAGGCCGATGCTCTGATCTCTCTGCATAAACATGAAATGGCCACGCGGCCAGCCACCGTGTGGTCGTCCACGATCAAAGGCAGTTAAGTTAGATATCCCAGCGAGAAGGTGCCAGAGAAGGATGGTTTTCTCCCTTCGGATGAAAGTGAACTCATGAAGCGACAGGCCGGCCGTAAGAGGCTATTACAGCCCGTGGGTGCAGCCGGCCGGGGCTGGGTCCCAAGCTCCTTCCTGACCCCAGATCCCTCCAGAGCTCCCCTCCAGGCCCGGGCCCGCAGCACAGCCTCACGCACCCCTCCCTGGCAGGGCTGCTGGGTGCACAGACCTGGTGCCGCTCACGGTCCCTGCCGGGCTTTCTGCACGCACACCCCGCCCTCCTCCCCAGAGAAATCACGGCTCGGGGCCTCGTCACAGGGCACCTCAGAGTCCCCCTGGTCCTGGACAAGCAGCTGGAATGGGGGTGGCCTCAGGAGGGCGGGTGGTGGCATCTGGAGAGTCTCCGGGACTCCGTAACACATCACCCCTTCCCCAGAGCTTGTCCAGCAGCAAGAAGGCTGGACTCCAGCGACAGCAGAATGGCGGGGGACTGAGCGTTACAACGGCCCTGTCGTCATCGGAACACGTGGTCAGGCTGCAGACGCACCGGCCACACTCTGTCCTCTCCTCCGCCCACCACACTGGCCCCTGGGGTGCCCCGCACTCTGCAGAGCTGGGGCCCCAAGCCCAGGTTCCCAGGGGCTGGCCTGTCCTGGCCACAGCCTCAAGAAGCTTCCAGAAAGCCAGGAACTTCCTGAGCTAGAACAAAGATGAGAACACAGACGTGTAGGCAGCCCATGTCTGCTGAGGGGCCGCACGCGCCCTGCGTGTCTCAGGAGCACACGGGAAGGTGCCTCAGGGCCTGCCTGGGCCACAAGGCACACCGGCTTACTTCCAGGGACAGGACACTATGACGGTCCCCACCCCACGCAGGACCGAAGACGGGGGCGTAACCCCCACCCCCCCGTCCTCCTCTGAACCCACCCCCCACCCCCTCCTGAGAACCGCCAGCCAGAGTGGCCCCCCCACCCTCTGGGCCGCCCCACCCACCTCCGCCGGTGCCCAGATGGCCTCAGGGTGCTTCCCCTTTGCTTCCGCTTCTGGGCCCCGGGCCTCCCTCCTGCTACAAGGGGCAGGCACGTGCCGATCGAGCTGTGGCCGCAGGGCCTCGGGCCTGACGCCCGCCGCCCTCGCCCAGTGGCGTCCGCGGAGCCAAGCGAACACAGACTTGTGCCCGAGGGCCTCCTGGAGGCGCGTTTCTGCAGTTACTCGTTGTCACCGCATCCTACGTCCCAAATACCGGCCCTTCACCACCAAGCGTCTACACCAGCCTCTCCTGGCCGCCTGTCCGTCGCCAGTCGGAACCCCCACCCGGCGGGGCTGCGGGACCGCCCAGTCTGTTTTAGGACACTTTCATGGCCTGAGAAGAACCCTGAGCTGCTGATCACCCCCCACCCCCACCCCCCCCCCACCCCGCTCGCTCCTTGCCCTCTCGCTCCGGAGACTTGCCCGCCCCGGACACTCATGGACACGGACTCACACAGTCCCCCCCCGTCCTCCGTGCCCGGCATCTCTCACTCACGGCTCACGCGTGTTGTGGGGCGTCCCTCCTTTTCACGGGTCGGTAACGTTCCGTTCCGTGGACGTACCGCACCGTTCACCCCCTGGCGGACCCGTGGGTCGTTTCCGCTCTTTGTCCGCCCTCGTGAACACGCGGGTGCGTGTGTGCGTGGATGCGTGTTCTCACTTCCCCTCGGCCCACGCCCAGGACCCCGCGGGGGGTGGAGCCACGGCTCCTAAGACAGCACTACGTTGAGCCAGACCAGCTCCCGGGGCAGCCACACCTGCACGCCCGCAGCCGCGGGGGGGCTCTGACCGTCCACCTCCTCGCCAACACACGTGACGGTCTGACTCTGCGGAGCCCCCACACGGCCCCGTGTGCCTCTTCCTGGTGGCTGAGGACCGAGCATCTTTCCACGTGTTCCCTGGCTGTTTGCACAAATACCTTCTTTGAAAATACACCTGTTCAAACCCTCTGCCGCTTTCTCAACTGGGCTGTTTGTCTTTTCATCATCTAGTCGTAGGAGTTCTTTGTATGTTCTGCAGACAAGTCCGTGATCGTTATTTGCAAATATTTGCTCCCGCTTGGTGGACTGTCTTTTCACTTCCTCGACCGTGTCCTCGGAAGCACCAGAGCGTTGAGTTTTGGTGAAGTCGCGTTTACCTTCTCTTCTCTCTTTTTGCTCGTGCCTTTGGTGTCAGATCTAAGAATCCTTTGCCAAATCCAGATCGCGAAGGTTCACCCCCATCTTCTTGTAAGCCGTCTACGGGTTCAGCCTCTGATCTGGGTCACGCTAACTTCTGTACACGGCGGGTCCCGCTCCATGGCTGTGCACGCGGCTTCCAGGGGTCACGGCGCCACGTGTTGAGAAGACGACGCTTTCCCCGCCGAATGGTCTGGAAACGCTTGTCAACGACCAGCGGACAGAATACGGGAGGCTTCATTCCCAGACGTTCACCTCCTCCCCGACGGAGGACACCGTCCTCCTCCGGAACCTCAGCAGCCGTCCGCAAGCAAACGCGCCCAGATGCCTGTCCTTGCTCTGTGCTTCCTCAGCAGAGGCCCTCAAGGCTGCGTCCGGGCCTTGATCACCTGCTGCTGGACACAGTGTAAAGGGGGAGGGGCGGTGGGTCCCTAAGTTGGGGGGAGCAGGTAGCAGCTTAGGAAGCCGTTTGCACGCCGTATCTCACGTGCAGAGCCTGCCGATGTCCAGTCTGTGGATGAAGGAGGGGGCCCAGCCCACCGGCGCCCAACGGTGAGGGCACAGGGAATCGCCGACCAGACGTCTCCACTCCGCACCTGGGGCTTCCGGCGTCCCAGGCTCCCGTGGACAGGAGAGCGTGTTACAAGTTCCGAACTTCATGTGCAGGTACAGGACGTGGTGCATTCCCTGCTCGGGACTGAAGGGCCAGGTCACCTAGAAGGCAGGTGGGCTCCCAGCGGGTGCCACCAGTGAACTGCGTCACCACCAGGGTCACCCCCAGGGCCCCGGGAGAGCCCGGTCGACCATGCGCTGAAGGGAGCCGTGACTCCCCAAAGCCTCTCCAGACATCCCGACAGCCCAGGTCACCCTCCCCCTCCTCCGGCGGGCCCCGGGCCTCACTACAGACACTGCCCTGCCTCCTCCCCCAGACGCCCAGGGGCCCCTCTCCTTCTGCCCCCCTGGCTGCGGGCAGGGCTGCTTTAGAAACAGCCCTCTCTGCTCCGACCGCCTGCTCCCGGCCCCGGCATCACCTGCTTTCTTTACTTCGATTCCTTTCCAAGGCGTTTCTGGAGAAGTCAGCTGAGGGGAGGCAGGGCCTCCACTTACAAAGCAAGACCCTGCCTCAGTGGGAAGGACCGTGGTCCTCACGGCAGCCCTGCAGAGGCACCCGGCCCGCACGTGTCCACTGAGGTGCACAGGGGAGCTCGTGGCTTCCCAGAGCCGCGGCCGCTGCATCCACGACCGGGGGCGGCATCCACGACCGGGGGCGGCCCCTGAGGCGCATCCCCTGTATTTGTGCGTGAGAACGTGCGCCTGTAGACACGGCCAGGAGTCGCCCCTCCTGCCACAAGCACCCTCCTTTCGGGAAGAAAAGCTTCCCTGGCGAGCTCCTCTTCATCCCTCAATACCCTACTCAAATGCCCCCTTGTGGAAGTAACTTTGCCAAGGTCCCGGACACGAAGGGACGGCTGTGCTCTGAGGTCCCGCAGCCCCTGCCCCACAGTCTGGACCCCAGCCCCACAGCACTGTATGTTCTAGGTATTAGGTATCCTAAGCGTCAATCACTCAACAGCACACCCCGTATCTGAACGTACGAGAGCGTGAACGAATGAACGAATGAATGAATGAACAGGTGGACAGACGCGGGGGTGCTCCAGGACTTCAGGCTCCCTGCCGACCACACAGCAGGGTCAGCACAGACCACCCCACTGACCCTGCTCATGCCGGATCGCACCCACCGAGAAGGCTCAAGGTTTCTCTGCAGCAGTCACAACACACACGTGAGGAAACTTATTATGCACCCAGAGCAGGAAAATAGAAAAGCAAAAATTAAATTAGACGGCAGCGGAGAAAATGCCCACTGTGCAGAACCAGAACGCCAACAAATTTGTCTGTCCTCCCCTGGAAGCGGCCAGGTTTTAATTCGGGTCTCTGGGACATGGCCCCTGAGGCGCGGGAAGGCTCGCGGGAGAGGGGAGAGAACGTGGTTTCAGATGAGCAGACCCGGATTCGATTAGGAAGCACCTCGGACCCCAACTCTCCCTGCAGGCTCGCGGGGCTAGCGAGGAGGGGGCCCCTCGCCCCGTGCCCCGCGCCCCACGCCCCACGCCCGGCCCTGGGAAGGATCGATGAGCGTCAGGAAGAAGGTGTGCGTCACTGGGAGTCTGATCCGGTTTCGGGAGCCAGGGGCAGAGGGGGAGGGGTTGCTAGGGTACAAATGCAGCTCCCTGGGAGTCAGGGAGGCCGCCCCGGCCCGAATTCACCGAGCACCTGAGCTGGGCTGCACCGAGTTCTGGAACGGACATTGCCACCCCCAGGGGGCAGGTACCCCCCTGCTCACTCAATCGCACGCCTTTTATGGGATGCCCACCGACAGCAGACGACGGTTCTTAAAAACAAACCCGGCTCCCGCGATGAGCCCCTCTGAGCACCAGGTCCTCGAGATGCCCCCACTTGCCTCCAGCCCCCCACGGGCAGGGTCAGCCCCTCTGCCACCTTCTCCCAAGTGCCCCCCGCGTTCCCAAGGAGCCCCTCAGGGCTGGCGGCACATGGCCACGGGGGCCAGAGACAAATGGGCCCTGGGGTGGGGTCAGCCGGGAGCCCCGCCGGGCCTCCAGGGACCTCGTACCGCGGGCCCCCCGGGCCAGGCCCAAGCAGCCCGCTCAGCCCCAAAGGGGGACCAGGCGTGGGTGGGCCGGGCCTGCAGCTCCCGAGCTGACTCACTGCCCCACCACGCCCCAGACAGGCCGGGGACAGGCTCACCGGTGACACCAGGGGCAGAGGTCCCCTCCTGGTCAGTCTCCATCCCCCAAGGTGGCCTCATGGCTCTGCTGACCCCTTCCTGGTGCCTTGTGGCTCCGGGGGCCCCCCTGGGGCCACCGGCCCATCCAAAAGCCCACCCCTGGGGATGCTAACATCCCTACCCCCAAGGGCCCAACCCCCTGCCAGTGAACTGAGCTCAGGTGCTCCAACTGTCCCGGCCCCAGGCTCCCACGGCCATCCTTCCTCAGGTGACCATCCCGAGCACCGAGGGCAGTGGGGGTGGTCATTACCCCAGTATCCTGGTTGGGCAGGAAGTGGGCTCCCACACAGAAGCCGCTGATCTGAACCGGGGAGGAGGTGCCCAGAGCCCCGTGCAGAGGCTGTCAGGGAAGGAAGGGCACGGCTGAGCCCTGGGACCCCACCACCTTGTCAGGCTGTGACCACACCTCCTGCAGCCCCCCCAGAACACCCTGCATGGGGTGCCCCCACCCCAAGCAGCTCCGACACACGAGGCCGCCATTGGCCTGGCCACAGGAGCACCCCCTAGGCCGCCTGCTCCGGTCACGGGGCTCCGGCCCGGCCCCGATGCTGGCCTGCCCGCGGATGCCGGGTCTCACCCTGGACCGCACACAGAGGCCCATCTACCAAGGTGACGGGCATTGCAAGGGCTCCCCTCTGCTTCTAAGAGTATTTGCGATTCTGTTTCAAAGACCATCCCCGAAGGTACCGCCTCACACAAGGTGCCTGGGCCCTCGTCCAGTGAGGATGTTAATGTGGCACATCTCAGAGTCCGGACAGCCCGCTGGCCGTGGGGAGGCCTCACCACCTCCCGCTCTCGGAGCCCAAGGGGGATGGGGTCCTGACGCGGGTCACTGAGCGGGTGGCCTCCCCCAGAAACCACATGTGAGGGATATAACGGCATCCAGGGCTGCCGGCCTGCACCCCCTCCGCCCGCAGCGACACTGAGGGGCCACGGTCCCCGCCTGGGCCCGTGACTCTCTGCCCCCCGCAGCACCCCAAACTCCACACACGCAGAGACACCAACACCGTCCGGGCACCGAGCGCCCCATCAGGGCCGTCCTGCTTGAGGCCAGGCCCAGACAGCCGGCGGCCTCCACAGGCGTTCCCAGTGGTGGGGGCCGGGCTGTGTCCGCTGGACCCCAGCCGCCCGGGCCTTCGAGGGGGTTGCGACCGAGGGCTCTTACCGTCCACGCAGGCGGGCCGGGCTCTCGTGGTGCCCGCGATCTGCCCCTTTCTGCAGGCACAGCGAGCCGTCTGCCGGGCGATCGTCCTCCTGGGCTGGCTGCTGTCGCGGTCCAGGGTCACAATCTCACAGGTGCCGGCGGCCAGCTGACCTGCAAGAGAGGCACGGGCGTGGGCTAAGCGGCCGAGGCTGGGGGCCGAGCATCCCAGTCCTCCCACCCACGGAGGGGCCCCGGCAGCCGCGGGAGGCAGGCTGCCCGCCCGGAGTGCCCGTCTCAAACTCGCGAAAGGACGCTGTCAGAAACACGCCGTATGGGGCCGGCACTGGGTCAGCCCAGCCACCTCTGCTCTGCACGGGGACGCTCGAGGGCCTGCCTGGGCAGACAGGAAATTAACTGTGGCCCCGTCCATCACGCCGGAGATGAAGGGGCCGAGCCTCGCTGTCGGGCCTCTGATGGAAGCAGCCAGACCGCCCAGAGCGCAGAGATCCGAGCCCACGCCGGCCCCTGGGTCTCCGCTGGCCAAGACGCATTCCCAGCTGTGTTAACAGCTGCGCACCCGCCACATCGCAGGGGAGCCTCCCCCCGTCAGCACGGGGCTGGGAGCAGGCACGCTGCACAAGGATGCAGCCAGGTGCACACACAGACACAGACACACCCGCACACGCCCGGAAGGTGGGCACGGAACGCACCTCACATGGGTTCACGCGAGCCGGACTCAGGTGTGAAGGTGCCAAGGCCAGGAGCCACACGGGCGGGTACGGGGAGACGCCCACACAGCAGCACACGTGTGACCCATCGACACCCGCCTAGGTACACAGACGGCGCTCGTACGTTGCACACGTGTCCCGTGCAGACACGCACACACAGGTACACACAGGTTACCTGGATGCCCCCCTCACTCCTGCCTTCCCACGTGGACACTGCCCTGATCCCTAAATACTGGCCACCCCAGGGCACGGGGCTGTCCTTGGTCCACCCCTGGGCCAGCAGTGTCCAGAGAAGGGACAGGTTTCCTTCGAAGGCGACAACCAGTTGGGGTGGCTTCCTCCTCCTCTGTGGTCCCCGAGTCACGGAAAGGGTGCCCGTGTCGCCAACATCCCAGCAGAGGGGAACCTGCCTTCTGCAGGCTGTCACTTCTGTGAAACCTGGCACGCCCCCCCACCCCGACCCCCCGAGAACGTTTGCCGGGACGGTGTCGGCTCTGCACGGAGGGCCGTCCTGCCAGAGACCGGCCACCTCGCCCCGTGCCGACCGGAGGCCGTCCCCAGCTCGGCCGGTGCAGCACCGGTGCGTCCCTGGGCTGGGCCCCCGCTGCCCCTCCACCCCGGCCACCCAGCCGCAGCCTCCACCCGCGTGTCCACTCTGGAGAACCACCGGAGGCTCTGTGCACTCACGTTCTTGCTCTCCCGGTCCCTCGGCAAACAGTAAGCACCTACTGAATGCCGTTGGTGTCGCTGGGCCCCGCAACCATGCTGCGAGCAAAGCAGACCGCACAGCGCCCTGGGGAGCCAGGAGGACCAGCTCCTACAGACACGCGTCACGCGGGGCCCGGCCGGGAGACGGGACAGCGTGGGGACGGGGCCTGCACGCTGGATCACAGGATAAGGGAACCGCGAAGAACCGACCGCCAGGAGACGGGCCGGTGGGGCAGGTGGGGTGGGGGTGGCTCCCACCCTGCAGGGGAAAGCAGGGGGATCCCGGGGGCTCCTGGGTGGCGCTTCTCAGCCCTGCTGTCCTTCCCTGTCCACGTGCCTGCTGTCACCTCAGGCCCCTCCTCCAGGCAGTCCCCCGGGCCCTCCAGGCAGCTCACTGCGCAACATCGCTCCTGCCTTTTTGTCACCTATAGGTCCCCAGCCAAGCCCGAGCCGGGTGCAAAGCAGGAAGCACACCCTCGAGCCCTGGGGGTGCCGTGTGTGCGTGAGAACCGGGAGGCACCAGACGCGCCAGCCGCGGACTCAGAGGGCTGCGTGCAGTGACCCCAGGCCCGCTACCCAGAGCCTGTCGGACGGCACACGAGGTTTCCTGGGGGGGCTGCACGGGTGCGGGGAGAAGGACCCCTGGACACCGTGAGCCCCGGCTGTGAAGCGAGGCGCCAGCCAGCCACGCGACTCCTCACCTAAGGCGTTAACCGGCCCGTGTTCCAGCACGAGCACCGGGGCCACGAGAGACGCTGCCAGGCACATCGGGACTCGGGGCCACAGCGAGGGGGCCGACGGGGTCTCTGTGACCCAAAGCGCCCGTCACCCCGATGGCCCAGCAGTCAGCGGCGGTCAGGCTGGCACGGTGGCCCCCACGTGCCACAGCTGCGGCCCACGCCCCGGGCACGGGTGGTGCCGGCAGATGACGAGACTGCCAGGGCCCCCCAGGTGGACACGCTTCCACACCGACACGCAGCCCACGGCAGGTGCCTCTGATGGCGGGTCAGCTTCCGGGGCCGCCCTGGGAAGGAACTGGAGACGGGAGGGAGGCCCGAACCGCAGCCTGTCACTCGCCCCTGTGTGCAGGCCGCACGTCTGACACCTACGTGTGGGCAGCAGGCCGCACGTCTGACACATAGGTGTGGGCAGGGGGCCCCCGAGGGCTGCCGGGGACGGTCCTTCCTGCCTCTCCCGGCGTCCGGGGTGGCGGGTTCTGGTGGCAGCCGCGTCGGGCCGGCCTCCGCCTCCTTCCTCACCAGGCAGCGCTCCATGCCTCTGCTCTTACGAGTCACCTGCCACCTGGACAGAAGCCCGCTCGCATGACCTCATCATCACGTGAGCACAGCTGCAGAGACCCCACTGCCCGACGAGGCCACACTCACAGGAGCTGATGACCCGAGTGTAGCTCTTGGGGACCCCATCGGACCTACGAAAGGAAGGAAACAAAGCTCCCCCTCTGAGAACCCAGAAATGCCCGGCTTGCCACGATCTGGGGGTGCGTACCCTTCACGGCTGGCTGTCTTCCGGAGAGGGGTGCCCCTGGCTCGTTAACTTATCGCCAGCTGACCAGACTCGGGGTTCCCCTGCAGCGCCCAGACCGGTGCCTCTCTGTGCGTCCACCCCCTTCCCTCGGCTGTCCTGGCCGCCCCTCTTCCAGGTTCCCCATCTTACTTTCCATCCCCCAATTTGGGCTGACACACAGACGTCAACCCTGGCCAGCCCCCGTCGCCTGGGGCTCCACCTCGCCGTGCACGGACCCAGACCTCGGCCCCGGCACCCCGTGTTGACAGCTGCAAACAGCCTCACAAGGGGCCGGAAGGGGCGGGTCCAGGGGCACAGGGTCCCAGCGCGTCGGCAGACGGGCCCCGAACGGAGGCGCAGAGAGACGTGAGGTGCTTTGTGGCTCAGCGGGGACAGCGTCCTGACACTCCCGATGCTGCTCGTACCCCACGCGCTGGATGTCGCCAGCAGCTCACACGGCTGAGTACGGAGATCAGGTGTCAAAGGAGTGGCCACTGCACGTGGCGAGGACGCTCAGTGTCGCGGAGAACAATCAGCCCGGCCTGGGCGGCAGCCGGCCCTCCACTCGGCCCTGCCTGTCTGTTTTGGGGGTCAGCCAGGGAATTCAGGCCGCGACCCGAACATGTGGGTACGGACCCACCACCCGCCAGGACTCAGGCGTGGCCATCTGGCGCTGGGCCCCCGGAACCCACTGCAGACGCACCGAAGCTATCACTCCACAAGCTTGTCGGGCCCGTCCATCCGCACCTGCCGGGGGGAGCTGAGTCCCACCCAGCCTGGCGGGAACCCACAGCATCTCGTCCAAGCTGTGCCCACGCTCGGGGCAGAGGTCAGAGGGCAGGCAGGCAGCTGGCCCTGCCCGCGGCAGGCCACACCAGCGATTTGGAGCTCAGATATTGTCTGTGGCACACCTGGGTCCCCTTTAGCAGCCAGCTCTGGGCAGACGCACTTCAGAGCTCCGAGGTCACTCTGTTCCACTCAGGGTTCTAGTTTGTGGTCGGGACCCCACTGCCCTCCCATAGGGCAGTAAGCGCCGAGCCAGCAAGCGCACGGCCGGCCCAGATCCGGTGTCTATCTCAGCCCACCCGGCTCCCGGGGCCCCCAGACCTACACCCTCCCCAGGCCCTGCCGGCCCCTCCCAGCACCTTGGCTCCTGAGGCTCTGAGGGCAGCAGGGGGGCCCGCCCCGGCCGACGGGGCCGCACGTCCCGCTCAGAGCAGGTGGATACACGTGGAACGAAGTTCAAGGAGACTTGCCCCCGCCTGTGGGTTCAGACACCTCGAGACTCGCAGGGCAGGGACAGAGAAGAAGGTGGGAGCCATCCTGCCCGGCCTGCCCTGGCCGGTGGGCTCTGAGCCCCGGGAAAGGGAGCCTTGGGAGCGGCCTCCACTGCAGGGCTTACTGAGGTAAACCAGCCCCGGTTGTAAGTGAGCCCAAGCCGCTTGTCCCACCAGGTGTGCAGGGGACGAGGGCACTGGCGGGCCTCACTGCCCGCTCGGGCCAGCTCTGACCTCCGGCTGGGCATAAACACCTGCTGGTGGCCGAGCGAGGCCTGACTGTCCCCCCGCCAAGGACTGATGTGCAGGGACCCCACCAGGGACCGGAGGCTCCCAGGGCCCAGGACAGCAACAGTCAGGGAGGAACCCACAAGAGGACCAGGGACGGGTTTCCTCCTGCCACCAAAGCTCTCTCGTGTCCAGAACGTCAGGAGCCCCCGTGGGTCCTTCAGAGCAGGGCCTTGGAGGGCGTGCCAGCACCAAGGAGGCCAGGACTGTGCCTGGAAACAGTGTCCCAGCTCCGGCACCGGGGGCCACGGCTAAGCTCAACTCCGGGCCTCTCTGCTGCACTGGACAAGGGCTGGAGCCCTGCCAGGCGGCTGCACGTGGCCCCAGGGGAAGGGGCTGGAGATGCCTACCGGACCCCAGAGACTAAGAGCCCACTATGGGTCCCACTCACTGCCATGGTCACCTGAGGTGCCGGCTCTGGGCTGGACTGGACCCCAACAACTCCCCACAAGGTGAGCATTCTGACCGGATTTTACAGAAACAGCCCGTGACATTCGTCACACGCCGGTGGACGGTGACCGGGGGCCCTGGCACTTAGGGCAGGGACGTGCCAGGAAGTACCAGCGGGACACATCTTGTGCTTGGCCCCTGGGGGCCTCCTGGGTATCCGGGGCCCTGGCCAGCGCGGGCAGAGGCCCCCTGAGCCAGAGCCCCCGTGTCCTGGACTGTCAAGTCTCACGTGTGCCCGGGGTCAGACCAGGCTGGACAGCAGCCCCTCCAGGTCCCCAGCACGGTCCCAGTGGAGGGCCACCACCACCCAGCCCCCGAGCCTGGTCCCTGAAGAACCGCGAGAGCATTCTGAAGGCGAGCTGTGCCAGAGCCTACCTCGGGGTCACTGCGCTGTTACACGTAAATCTCTTTCATCGAGACTTACGGTCCGAGACCTTCTAACCCACTGGCCCAATGACTCCTCCTGCTGCGGGAGTCAGTCCTGCAGGGCCCAGCCTGACCAGGTGCGGCCACGCCAATGACGGTGACCGGCCGCCAGGAGGCCCGGGGGACACCGCACAGTTGGAAGCACCCCCCGGGGGAAGCAGGGGCCCTTTGGTTCAGGAGGGGCTCGCTGGCCTGGAGGGGGCCTCACACGGCTGTCCTCATGCCGCTCCCAGCACCTGGAGGGCCACCTGCCAGGGACTGGAGCCCGAGACCCAGGCCAGGAGCAGAGTGGCCGGCACCGTGGAGGCCTGATCTCGGCCGCTGGACACTGTGGTGTGGGGGCACCGCCTGCCCCGGGCAGACAGTGCCGGCTGTGGTGCAAGATTCCAACGCGGACGTGGGCACCCAGGCACCGTGTTCTAAGGATGCCAATGGAGTCTGCAGCATGATCACCGTAGCAGGTGCCACTCCACCCGGGCCCCTGGTCAGGCATCCTGGGACCCAGGTCCCCAAATCTGCGACTCTGTACTTGGCTCAAAGTGCTTCTCGGTGAGAAAACAGCACATGCTCAGCGCCCGAGTGGGGGGCGTCCACTTGGCCTGGGTGGGGGTGGGGGCCGAGTTCGCTCCTGCCCACGCTTCAGCACGCACGGAGGTCCCCTGGCGGGTTACGACGACGTTAGACAAGGTGGGATGAGGTGGGGAGGCGGGCTCAGCACACAGCCCAGGGCTGAGCCGAGCCTGGCCCAGCACAGCCCCTCGGGGCCCCTGCCCCATCTCCTCCCGATACGTCCAGGCAGATGGAGAAGAGAAGGCGATGGGGACCCAAATCCGCTCTGGACTCCATGGTCAGACCCTGCAGGCAGCGATCTTCCCCTCCTGCCCCCGCAGCCAAGGACGCACACCTCCCCCCAGCCAAGGGCCCCCAAGTTCACAACTGGCTTCACTCCCAATGCGGGTGAGCTGTCCCCCCGGGTGCCGAGGTGCCCTTTCCCACCGCCCGAGGACAAGGGTGCGGACGCCCACTTGGCCACAGGGCATCCTGGGCCCACGCTGGTGCCGTCCCCAAACCGCAGACTCCTGTGAGCGTTGGGGTGCGGCCCGACCGGACAGGAGGCATGTGGAGGACAGAGCCCTGGGCGTCCCTCCTGTGCACCTGCCTCTCCCGTTACCACCGCGGACGGCACTGCCAATGTCCCACCGCGGAGAGCCCGCCAGAGGCTGCACCAGCAAGGACCGATGTGCAGCTTTGTCCCGGGCACACGTTAAGTAGGATGAAAATACACGGAAAAAAGTATAAAACCCGATGGGAGTATGACAGCCTCTGTGTTTGAGCTACAGCAGTCACAGTCCCACTTTCCGCGGTTTGTCACCCGCACGACGTCCACCTTGGCAGAAAGCACCTGCTCCCCCGCCCCCCGCAGCGTGGGAGGGCCAGGTCACTGGCTCCCGTGGCGGGAGACGGGGGGAGGGGCCGCGGGACATCCGGTGAGTTTCACTAAGTGCACCTGCCGTAACCGTCCTCCTTCACGGCCAGTCACCGTTGTCTGCCTCTGACTGTGCCTGCCTCACGACTTCGCCCAGTCACAGGGCTCGCTCGGTGCTACCACTGTGTGTGCCCCCCCAAACCCGCACCTTGTCCGACAGCCACCCCCCCCCCCAGCTTGGGTCCTGCCCCCCGTGGGGAAGGGGGCTCCCGAGCACTGAAGCCGGCATCCAGTCCTCTATCACAGGAGCCAGGTAAATGCGTGCCGCGGATCACCCAGGACAGCCCTCTGCTCACGGGCACGGGGACCAGCCTGCGAGATGGTGAGTGAAACCGGGACCTTACGGAGGAGGGGACATCTGTGGCCGTGCACGGGCGGCCAGCCCCAGCCGCTCCGCAGCTCCGGCCCCTGGTGCCAGGAGGCACCTGCTCAGAAGACAGTGTGACAGAGGCCCCAGCGCACGGGCGAGGGGACGCTGGTGCAGAGCAGGGAGCAGGGCCACCAGGCTCCTGAGACCAAGAGCCAGAGCAGCTCCAGAGTGCCCGCAGGGTCCCTGGGGGCCCGGGGAGACCAGGTGCGGGCCACAAAGCCGCTGCTCCCTCGGGGCATGTGTGCTCATGGCCCAGATGCACACACACGCGTGCACGCACACCAGGCTTTCCCAAGGAGCCCCCGTAGGGGCCGTGCGCTCCCTCCCACGGGACTCAGCAGCTGGAAGCAAGTCTGCTCGGACCGCCCACAGAGACTCAAGGGGTCTCTCCACGGCCGTTTCTTTTCCAGCCACACCTCCCAGGATGGCCACACACCCGCACAGCCCCTGCAGACCCTCAGCTGTGTGGCTCCACCTCTGCACTGGGGGCGATGTCGCCCCTCTGCCTGGACGCCTCCATGCGGCCTGTGCTCAGGCCTTGGCACGCCCCGGTCCGCGGAGACGGCCCCTGATAACGGCCTGGCGGGGAGTCAGGGGCCCTCGGCCCTGACTGGCCCTTCTGTCCTCACAGCCGGTCCAGCACTGGGTGAGACCAGAGGCGGGACGGGAAAGCCAGACTGTGCATGAACTCAGGAGACCGAGTGGCCTGGCCCGATGCTGCCTGCCTCTTCCTGGCTCTGGCTTAGCTTTGCAGGGGACATGTCAGGAAGGTCAGTGGCGGGGGCGTGGACTTGGGAGACGGGGGCAGGATGTGTCTGCATGGACGGGTTGTCCTGGTGCCTGTCACAGCTGGAGACCTGCTCCTTCCCCATCCTAAAGAGGAGCCCTTGGCTCGCCCCTGCTCTGCAGATCGGCCCCAGTGTCCCCTGGCTGTCCCCGCTAACACAACTGTGAAATATAATTATGTCTTTTCCAGCAAAGTCAAACATCTCGCGGAAGCCTCCCGGAGCCGGCCGACCTTGTCCCAGCCTGCTCCCGTCACGTACTGCCTGCCCTCTACCACCTGGGCCGTCCCCCCACCCCCTCCCCGAGCTGCGTCCCCTGCCCAAGCCCAGAAGCCGGACGGGCTGGGACAAGAGGGGCAGATGGCAGCCCCCTCCCACAGCCAGATGCACCTTCCAGAAAGTTCTGCCAGCTCACCCCTGCCCAGTGCCTGGCCTGTCCCTCGGCCACCTGTCAAGTTTGAAAACACGGGAAGGGTCCCTCCGTGGGGAGCAGGCGGGCTGCACCAGGAGGGAGGGACGAGCCCCCTCACCATTCCCCGGCTCAGAGAGGAGGACGCCAGCGCCCGCAGGCTCTTCTAAGCGCTGCTGGGGCTGGGCTCTCTAAGAGCTGGGCTTTTCATCTGGGTAAGAGCAGGTGGAGGGACCATAATAAAAAAGAAAAGAGAATAATACCTTGATTCCAGCTACGAGGCAGGCTTTTCAGGCCTCCAGAAGGGAGATCAAAGCCTCTCTAGTCAAGTTCCCTCCGGTGGTTCCACAGCGGGCCTTAAATCAAATCAGTGCCTCGCCGCCCCTGCCCGCTCCCCCCGCCCAGGCCTGAGGGGTCTGCACCTGCCGACACGGGCCGGGGGAGGGCCAGGCTGGGCCGTGCTGTGCGAGCCAGGGGCAGTCACCATGTGGGTGTTGGGGACCTGCCCGCTGTCACTGCCAATGCCGTCAACCCTGCCGAGGACAGGGCGGTGCCCGGAGGCAGTGGCTGGCCCTTGAGACGCGGGATCTCAGAGCCAGCCGCCGCCTGGGCTGGGCTGGTGGCTTCAACAGGGACATGCCCCCGATGTGCCCTCTGCAGCCCGTGTGCTGTGCTCAGTAATGCCGACGGGGTGTGTGCAGGGCCCGCACGGGGTCACTGGCCTTCACAGTTAAGGCCTGGCCCCCTCCCACCCCCTGGAGCCGACCCAGGCCTCCAGGAACCCAGTCAGACTCCAGCCACGCCCACCTCTGCCCGGGGCCACCGGGGACATCACCCCGGAGGCTGTGTTCTCCCTGCCGTGACAGCTGCTGCCGACCCCACGCCAGCCATCCAGCCAGGGCGCCCAGGCTCTGCCCATGCCAAGCCCGGGGGCAGGACTCCAGAGCAGGAATCACCCCACACCTCTGGATGCAACCACAGCCCCACACAGCCTTTCGCCTTGAGAGAGACCAGACAAACAGCAGGGGCAGCCTCAGTCTCCCCATCTGTGAAGTGAGCCAGCGGGACAAGGCAGCGTTCTTCCCCGTCTGGACTAAGCCACCACCGTGGAGACCAGATGCCACGGGGAGAAGGGCGTGGACGGCGGAGGGAAGGTCCTCGTCCGCCACGAGCCAGCCGGTGGAGGGCGGCGGGCCCAGAACCTCCCTCCGAAGGGCGCAGCCGTCAGCAGGCTCCAGGGAGAGAAGGCAGGACTCACACCACAGACAGACCTAGAAACAAGCCTCACGCAGCAGGTGGAAAGCGGTGGAGTGATGTGCACCTCCCAAGCCCTGGAACGTGTCAGGTGGCCCCCTCGCCCACAAAAGGGTGACTATCTCCCACGTGGTATGGGCGTAAGTTAGGGAGCTCGAATGTGGATGATCCCGGTGGCCCATGTCACCCCAGATCCCCGTAAGAGGGAGATGCAGGGCATCTGACCACAGAGGAATGACCCAGTGACCCCACACAGAGGCTGAGGCAACAGATGCTCCTGGAGGTGGATCCAGAGGCCACCAGCCAGGAAATCCATGAAAGGCGAGGAGCACATTCTCCCCTGGAGCTTCCAGAAAGATCCAGCCCTGCCCGCACCTTGGTTCTGGCTCAGTGAGACCCTTTCTGGGCCTGAAACGTGCAGAACTGTAAGAGAATGAAGTCGTACTGTTTCAGCACTAAGTGCAGGGTGGCCTGCAGGTCAGGAAACAGGCCCCGGATGTGATGTCAGTAGGAGAGCACAGGCCTGATGTGCGGGGGCCGCTGGACTCGGGCCACACTGGGCCAGGCTGGATCAGCCAGAGCAAAAGGGCCTCGAAGGTGCTGTGAAGGGCATGGGGGGGTGTGGGAGCACCACGTGGGGGGTCCTGGGCCCCAGCCAACAGCACGGGGCTGCAGAAGGGGGGACCACAAGCCCAGTGCCTTCCGGCCACACCATAGAGAGGGTCCCCGCTGGCCCTCCTTCCTCGTGCTTCCTGACGAGACTGTCCCCCGAGATCAGGGCTGCCCCACAAGCTGGGAACCGAAGCTCACAGCCAACACCTGTGCTCCAGTCATGCGACCCTGCAGCTGGGGGGGAGACCTCGGCGTAGACACGGCTGGACCAGGGCTCAGAGGATTCAGGTCCACGTTTCAAGTTAAATATTAATTACTGATGAAAATAGAGTTGGAACACGTGCCCAGCACCGAGCCCTACCCGGGGCAGGAGGCTGGCGGGTCCCCCAACCCCCCAGGGCTGGGAGTGGAGCCCAGAGCCTGCACCCACACTCAGAGCATCAGCCACCACATGGGGACCACTGCTGTCCTCATAGACTTCATCACAGACTAAATCGCGTCATCTCCAACACACTTTGGAAAACCCTGAAGGCGTGAGGCTGTCCTCAGGTCCTCTCAATGTGAGAGCAGAGAGGAGGCTTGGATGAAGCAAAAGGGACCACGACCTAGGTCGTTCCTGCTTGGGAGCCCAGGCCCTTTGCTGTGGAATGACCTGGGCTCAAAGAGGCCTCTCGGGGCTTGGTAACGAGGCCACAGGGGGCCCTGACCCAAAGCGTTTGGTGAGGACACCTCCCGGGGATGGGCTGCCCACCAGGAACCACACACCGGGGCCCCTACGGGGGGAGCCCGAGCTCGCCTCTTCCCCTTGGCCTGGCTGGCACAAAGGCCGGGACCCCAGCGGTCGTCACGGGCTCCACAGCTGGTCCCCAGACCTCGTCCCCAGCAGCTGGGCTCACCCTGCCCTTTGGGAGGGGCTGAGGCTCCGGGAGCCCCCGATCCGACCTCTAACCTGGACTAGCAGGTACTGTGTGGGTGGGGGGCTGCGCCCAGAAGGCTGACCGAGGACAGACCCTCCCCAGAAAGTTCCTGAAGGAGAGCACGCCAGCTTGCATTCCAAAGCAAGGGTCCCCTGTCCACTCCGACCCTACGTCTCCCACCCCGGGAACGAGCACGTGGCCGGCGTCCCCCCGCTGGCTGCCCCACGTGCCCAGTTATGTCGGTGGCTGCCCGGGTTTAGGCAAGGGCACAGAAGGAGCCGAGGACCCAGGCCCGGCTGACCGAGGCACTCCCTGCTTCCTTCCCTGGGGCTGGATTCTTCCCGAACCGATCCCGGGCCCTGGGGATGGCCCGACAGCCCGGCTGCTCTGACGTGCAGGCGTGTTATGGAAGAGGGCAGTAAAGGAGGCACTATTATTGTTCTCCTTGAGGCTGCGAACGCCGCCCCGAGACGTCCATCATCAAGCACCTCGCCGCTGTCCAGCTGGCTCCCAGTCAATTATCCCCGTTAATGTGCCTATTAATGAGGCGTCGCCCGGCCTGGCAGGTCCGCGCGCGGCCCCAGGGCCCGTCCCGAGCCGGGCTGGAACACTGCTGGCACAACATCGTAAACACTGGGTAATTACGCCGCAGTTTATGACTTCGCAAAGGTCAATAAAGGCACGAGGCACCGCTCTTCAGAAGGGAGCACCGTGTGGCGGGCGGGGGACCACGGCGGAGCCAGATCCGCCCGGAAAACAAGGGGGCCCCTCCGCACGGGCTGGACCTTGCCCACGGCCGCTCCACGAGGCCCCTGCGCTCCGAGCCCAGAGTCCCGTGAGCCTCTATCCGGGCAGCTACCCAGGCTTCACTGAGTTAGCGACAAGGGCGGGGGCTGGTGGCCTCCTGGCTCCCGCCCGCACCCCCACCCCAACCAGCCACTTCCCGGCTAGGGGGCCCTCAGCCCAGGCCGGGTCGGGCTTCTCCCGGCCGCCCCCTCCATGGCAGACGGGATGGGCTTGGGATCCCCAGGCACCTGCATCCCCGAGGAACCACCAGGGTGACGGTAGGGGACTCCTGGCCAAAGGGGCTTGGTGTCCAGGTACGGAGCGTAGGTCATCACCCGCTCCTGGCTGGGGCCACCCCCACCTCCCACACTCCCAGTCCCTTACTGGTCCTCACTCTGCTACCCAGTGTCGCCATTAGTAGCGGCCTCCTTGAGGGCCAAAAGGGCCCTGATGGGCTGACAGGTGAGGCTGCCTGGGCCACAGGGCCTCCCAGACAGCCACCTGCCCTCTGCCACAGGTGGCTGTGACCCAGGCCTTCTCCCGGAGGTCCCGTGGACATCCCAGCAGATCCTTCTCTGGGGCTGGGGTGCCCTACGCACCTCAGGGTGTTCAGCACCACCCCGGGCTCCCCCACTCTGTGAAGACTGCACGTGTCTCCGGATGGTGCCAGATCCCCCAGAGGCCCAGAACCTGCCCTTGATTGAGAACCTGGCTGAGTCACCAAACCTGTGAGCCCTGCTATTTAAAAACATGTTTCCGCTTCAACCTGACGTGGATTCACGTGGCTCTCAGGCCATCTTGGACATACGGATTCGCTGTAACCAGCAGAAGAAGGGCCAGGGCCTGGGTGGGCTGGGAGGTCGTAGGAGATCGAGGAAGGTCACGGGACATCACAGGAAGGGGTGGGTGGGGAGGGACTGGCACCCGGCCCTCCTGTGTGCTGTGAGTGGCAAGGGCAGGAGGGGCCCGGCTTGTCCAGCTCTCTGTCCCACCTGAGCTGGAGGACGATGGCAGGACGCCCTCCTGCAGCTCCCAGGTGACGTGAAAAGTGCTCACTCCCTGCTCTGCTGTCTTTCAGGATGTGCTTGAAATGACCCAACGTGCACGAACATCATAGAGCCAACGTGATTTCCGTGCACGGGTCATCCCAAAGACCTGGGCACCCCAGGAGTGCCGGGGTCCTCGGGCGGCAGTTGGGCAATCTGGGGAGCCTGCCGTCATCCCGGAGGGAAGGAGGGGCCTGGCGGGGGCCTTGGAGGTCAGGGCGGAACCAGGCCTGTCCTGCAGCCCCAGCAGGCCAGCCCGCACGCCGCGGCCGAAGAGACTCCCTTCTCCCCCCAAGGGCGCGTCCTCCTCCAGATGGGGCCCCACGCAGGCCCAGAAGCCTGGCTTTCTCTGCAGACCCTGGTCTCACGGGAGGGTGCCCCTCGGATCCCCGGGCCCCTGGGGGAGCTGCTAGGGAGGACCGGCATTCAGCCAGGCACGCGCAGCCCTGCGCTCGTCCGAATATCCTCCCCCGCCCCTCCCCGCATGATGGCACCCACGAGACAGGAAGCAGGTGTCCCTGAGCAGTCCCGGAAGTGCGGGCTACGGCAGGGCTGTTTCCGGCACTGGCTGTCTATCTTAGGAAGAAGCACCCTTGGAGGGACCAGTGTGTCCCTGCCTTGGGCTCCAGGAGGACAGAGGTGGCCGCAGGGACGGCTGCTTGTCCCCCGTGACATCACGTAAGGGTGTGCTCTGCGTCCAGTGGCCCAGCCTCCACGACAGGTGGCCAGGGGGTTTGTCCCCCACCCCTGCCCGGCTCCCACAGAAGACCTGGGGGCGGCACGTGGGGACAAGGCACCTGGGGACAAGCCTGTCTCCTCCATTGGCAGGAGCTGTGTGGAGGCTTCCTGCTGGCAGAAGGGCGGGACGCTGCCCTCTCTCCCGGATGACCTGGCGGGGAGACAACCGTGCAGGAGGTACCTGGAGGGAGGCAGGTGTGCAGGTGATGGTGGCCCTGAGCGAGACGCACGGAGGGAGGGAAAGGGGCGCGTTCTGGAGGCCAAGGGGACAAAGATCCAGAGACCGGAGGGTGAGCACAGGGAGGGGCTCCGAGGACACCCCGGCACACCGGCCTCCCCTCGTCCCTGGGCGGGCACATAAGCGGAACGCGGTAACCTGCGCTGACAGATGCCCCCTCAGCCCTCCTCCTGGCTGACCTTGACCACGCAGACCCCTCCGCAGCCTTCAGGCCAGGCTGGGCGGGGGGCACCGCTCCCTGCCCCCGTGTGGATCCCGACCTGCGGTGGATGCATCCTCCTTCCCTGAGTCTCTGTCCTCCGTCCCTGCCTGGGCAGCAGGGGTACCGAGGCTAGGACCGCTCGGCGAAGAGCCTCTGCGCCCCGTGCCCAGGGCCGTGGCCCTCAGACACCGGGTACCTGCAGGCTCCCCGTTAAAGCCGAGGGAGGCAGCGGAGGACCTGGGAAGGAGACCACCCGCCGGGCAGCCGCGCGAGCCCTCGAGGGGAACCACCAGCAGCAGCTCGGAGACACGTAACGCCGGGGGAGTGTGCGAGCTCAGGGCACCGGGGACGGTGCAGAGATGGATCTTTGGCAAGCGCATCTGGCGTCTCCGGTGGGCCTTCTTTAGACGGCGCGGATGATGTTCCTGCCAAGTTGCCGATTGGAAAACCATGTTTCCCAGCCTTGGCAAGCATCTCCTGGATCACAGGAAGCAACGGGATCTGAGGGCTCATTACCTGGCCGGGGGGTGGGGGGGTGGGGTTGGGGGGGGTGGGCAGTCCAGTCTACACCGAGGGCGCCCACCCCCAAGCCTCAGGACAGCGACGGAATCCACATGGGGCCGGCTGGTCTCTCTGACAAAGCAGCGAAGGCAACTCCACGGAGGAGGAAAGATCGCTGTCCAGCGGAAGATGCCGGAATAATTAGGAGTCAGAGATGCCAAAAATGAGCCCAGACTCAGGCCTTACACTGATGACAAAAAATCAACTCACAGTGGGGATCTAAATAAAAAAAACACAATAATCTAAAACTTCCAGACAAAAACGTAGGAGAGAATCTGTGTGACCTTCAGTTTGATAAAATGAGCCGTTAGACAAACCACCAGAAACACGATCCATGAGAAAGAAAAAGATAAATTGAGCGTCACCAACATTAAGCACTTCTGTTCTCAGAAGATGCCGTTAAGAGCACAAAAGACAAGCAGAGACACGGAGAAAATGCCACACACATCCGGCAAGGCACTTGCGTCCAGAAGGTGCACAAACCCTCAACACTCAACCGGAAGAGAATAACCCGATTAAGAAACGGGCACCAGGGGCGCCTGGGTGGCGCAGTCGGTTAAGCGTCCGACTTCAGCCAGGTCACGATCTCGCGGTCCGTGAGTTCGAGCCCCGCGTCAGACTCTGGGCTGATGGCTGGGAGCCTGGAGCCTGTTTCCGATTCTGTGTCTCCCTCTCTCTCTGCCCCTCCCCCGTTCATGCTCTGTCTCTCTCTGTCCCAAAAATAAATAAAAAATGTTGAAAAAAAAAATTAAAAAAAAAAAAAAAGAAAGAAACGGGCACCAGATCCCAACAGACACCTCCCCCTCAAATGGCAAAACGAGCACACGGAAATATATTCAACAGTATTTGTCACCAGAAAGTTCCAAACCGAAACAAGGACGTATCAGCACACGTGCATTCGAACAGCTAACACACGAAAATCTGAAAATCTCCACCTGCCGGAGAGGACGCACGGAGACCAAGAACGGCTCTCTCGCCGCGGGAGGGCAGGCGACACGGTGCGGCTGCTGCGGAAGGCGACTGGGCCGTTTCTTGTGAACGAACACGCTCCCGCCGGCCACTGCGCCTTCTCGACCCGGCGAGCCGCTCCTGCGATGGGACTGGCCCTCACTGACGTTCACACCTACATGCTCACAAAAGACTGCTTGCACCTTTTTGCTCACACCTGGACACCAGCCAGGGGTCCTTCCGCAGCTGGATGGACACACGAGCCGTGGTCCATCCGGACCACGGGACGGTCCTCCGCGCGGCCGAGAGATGAGCTATCAGGCCACAAAAAAGACGGCGAAGAACCTTAAGCGCTCATCCCTCAGCCAGAGAAGCCAATCTGAAAAGGCTACGTCTTCTGTGAGTCCAACTCTATGACGTTCTGGGAAAAACAAAGCGACAGCGAAGATAAAAAACTTAGCGGCTGCCAGTTTGCGAGGAAGGAAGCGGGGGAGAGGGAGAGGAAGGGAGAGGAGGAGAGGGACGTTTCAGTCCAGGGAAACCAGCTTGGGTGACCCCAACAGGGCCACGCGGCATCATCTGCCGGAAGCCGTGTTACTTCACGACTCAGTGAGTGCCCCGAACACACACACCCTTGGAGGATTCCTGTCGGGATCCCGGAAGGAGTTCACGTGCCGTCAGGCGCACCTCACCGTGCTAGAGGCGTGTGAGCTGCCTGCAGACGCGGGGCCACCGTGCCGCCCTGATGCGCGGACGCCGTAAGACGGAGGCGGTGGGAACCGCGCAGAAGCACTGTCTCTAGAGAATGAAGCGGGTTCCCAGGGGGATACAAGTGCCCCAATCTGACACTGCTCTACGTCTGCATGTGACCAGTCAGGCAAGTGGAGGCGGCTGGCAGTGGGAGGTCAGATCAGCAAGCGCGGGAGGCTGAACGATCCATTGGTCGGTGTGAGTTCCCGTCACCTCCCAGGCTCCTGCACACGCGGACCTACCTCCGTGTTCGGTCCGCTTAGAGGATCCGGAAGCAACAGCAGCCCATTAGCAACAAGGACACCTGATGCCTGATTTTGGTCTCTAACACCCCCACGCCCCACCACCGACCAGGACTCCTCGGGGGGAAATGGCTTATTTGAGGGTTGGGTAGGAAGTGTGGCATCTTGTGGAGACGAGAAGAAAGGAAGGACTCAAAAACCAAACAATATCATTGTCGGGGGGGGGGAGGCTATGTCAAAGGCACACGGGAGTTCCCAGGGGCTTAGGCTAAAACATTTGAGCAACCAGATAAACAAAGCAGCAGCAGAGCATCTCATTCAAAACACACGGTGCTCTCAGTCTGCGGCGATAACCATAAATGGCCGAAGCAACTCTCCGATGGGCAGAAGATTGCAAATCTCCAAGGCTGAAGAATCCCCACTGATTTCTGTAGACACCTGCCCTCAAGGAAGTGGGCGGTAACTCCCCACTCCCCAGCCGCGGGCTGCGCCCTATACGGTGACTTCCTTCCAAAGAGAACATCGCAGAAGGAGAGAAGAGAGGACCGTCACTGAAGAAGAGCCTGACAGGCCAGCTCAGCCAAGTGATGGAGGGCACGGTCCTCGGGGTACGTCGCGTCCAAGGCATCTGCCCTAATACGATGGGGTGAGAAGGCACCCCCCCGCGGCGGTCTGCCGCCCGCAGACCCACGTCCCCAGCCTCCCCACGTGAGAAACATCAGACAAAACCCGACAGAGAGCCTTTCTACGAAACACCTGCCTGGTGTCCTCAACAGTGCCAAGGTCGTCACCAGCAAGCAGAGTCTGAGAGACCGTCCCGGCCGCGAGAAGCCCAAGGAACCATGAAGACTGAACGTCTGTTGGTGCCCTGGACAGGACAGGCCTGCCTGGCACTTCACAGGACACCCTATGGAGCCAATCCTCGCCGCTTTCCCCCTGGGATCCAGCCTGCCTTCTGCCCACTCCTCGTATGGGGTCCCACACCCCGAGAAGCCCCTCCCCGCAGGCTTGGCCCCCTAAGCCCTATACCAAGCAAAACAGACAGGCTTTCTTGTGAACTGCTCCATTTGCGTTCCTGGGCCGGCCTGCCTTGGGCCACGTTTGCTCACTGCCTGCCTGCATAGATCTGACACCATCACCAGGATGGATGGACGGAGGGACAAACGGAGGGACGGACGGATGGACAGATAAAGGGAGGGATGCAGGGATGGAGGGAGGGAGGGAGCAGGGAAGGGGGCAGCTGACCACGGAGCTCTGAAGGTAGGGGCCACTCAGCAGTCACTTCTGAGTGTCCTGGGCCACGGGGCTGGACAGCACGGATGCCTGGAGATGCCTCTGGGGGAACGGAGGCCCACCTCACAGATGCTGCCGGGACCCCCACGAGGACACACACAGGAAGGAGCTGAGGACCCCTTCCAGACAGTAGAGTGCTGGGCTTCGTGAGCTGTGTTTGGAGATCAAATGAATCTTCCTCTGGGGAAAAAGGAAGAAGGCGGGAGGATGAGGGACACGGTCCCCTCTCCGAGGTGGTAATTGTGGCAGAGAGCCTGAGTAGGAACTGCCTCCCAGAGGTACAAGCATCAGGAAAGTCCAGCCCACTGTGGGCAGGACCGGGACGGCCGTGGAGAGGTGGGTCCCACGGGAGGGACAGGAGACCGCGTCCCAGGGTCACGGACCCACCCAGAAGGGCCAGGCCGTGTGCAGGGTGGGAGGGCTGGACACACTCCGGACAGGCCACCGCTGAGGGTGGGGCAGGCGTCCTCCCCCGTCCCCCACCGGCCGCTCACACAAGGCCCACGGCAGGCAGGGTCCACGGCCCTAGGGCGGCCGCACTGGGGGCCAGCAGGGGAGCCCCGGGGGGTCTGCCCTCGGCAGCGGCCACGATGTTGTCCCAGCAGCAGCTACAGACCAGCGCCCACGGGTGTTTGGTAAATGACTGAGTGCACGTGCTACGGCCCAGATGCCGACTCTCTTCTGGAACCTTCCTGGAACCATGGGGGCCGAGGTCCACGGGGGAGTCATCAGAACCTCCAGAAAGCCAGAAGGGGCGGCAAGTCCCGGGGACAGCGTTGTCCAGGATTCCCTGAGGCAGGAGCGGGGGTGGCCCTTCAGGGAAGCCGGGGGTTGAGGCAGGGACTGCGGTGGGGCAGGGTGGGGGTGGATCTAGAAGGCCGGTCTGCGCAGATCAGTCAGAACCTTCCAGAACCTGGGCCCCAGGCTCAGGCCCTGGCATCCAGCTGTCAGGGAAGCCTGAGCAATGTGTCACAGGACAAGATCAAGGCACGGGGCAAATGGGGAGAGAAAGGTTCACAGGACAGCAAGGACCCTGGGATCAGGGACCAGAGGGGATGGGCGGAGGGCGGCCCTTTCTCCAGTCCCACGGCCTGGCTGCCTGAACTCAGGGTCGATTTGTTTCTTCTTCTTCTGCTCCTATTGGGTTTGACGGCTGGCATTTCCGTGGCGCCTGTGGCTTGTGGCCCCAAGTTAACCGAGGTCGGGGAGCGCAGCACTGGTGGCCCGGGGCTTGGGGGGCATGCCGGTCAGAGTAGGAAGCAGGTTGAGACTGTGGGGGCAGAACAGGCTCTTCCCAGCACCGTGCGGTAAGGCTGATGCTGAGGCCCTGCGCCCAGCCCTCGGGGAGACCCCGGCCCCCGGGCCATGCTCTGTGTCCTAAAGTAGGCGTCTGGCTGGGTGCCCCAAAGCCCTCACCAACGGGGGCCTTCGGAGCCTGGAGTCTGGCCCACACCCCCGGGAGCACCCAGCCAGCAAGGGCGGGACAGAGCCCCCCACAGCTCATTCGGCGCAAAAAAGGGAGAGCGCCACGGCTGGATTTCGAAGGGAGAAAAGACTGGAGATTCCGGCTGTTTTCTAAAAGTGAGGACACCGAGGCTGGTGGCAGATCACTATCTTGGGAAGTCAGACAGCTAATGTGTTTATCCATTCCATTAACTGCTCTCTCATTCCAGAACGAGTATGAAGGGCAACAAAGCAGTTAACTCGGGGAGGTCTAATCCCGCCGTCCTCGCGGTCAGGAAGTAGGGGGACGGGAGGGACACAGAGATGCTTGGAGAGCACAGGGGGGTAAGGCACCCACCTTGGCCATCGGAGGTTCTGGATCGGCCCCAGGAGCCCACCGCGCCCTGTGGGGCACCCACACCACCCAGGAGAGGCACAGGGACCCCACTCCTCCCCCCGCGACGGGGCCAAGCAGCCCGATTACAAACAACGACCGTTAGGCCCCACCAATCAGCCACCCGACACCAAGCGAACCGTCCAGGGTCTCTTGACAAGCGAGTAAATCCCGAGTTTGTTCCAATGAAGTATTTGTGAGGCCTCTTGTTTCAAAACTGCACGGATGGCCTTTTTCTAATCCGATCCGTGCTGCGAGAGTAAATACAGAAACACCGGACGCGGGGCTCGGCACGGGAGCGCCGTGCACGCACGTGGCGTCCGCCCCCCAGGGCACGCTTCAGGCCCGGAGGCGGGGCCCAGGCCCTGGGGGGGCCCCATCCTGAGGAGGTCACGGGCTACCCGCTCCCCCTCTTCCTGCCGGTAAGTCCCGCTTCCATGCAGCCCTGAGCTCACGCGCACAGACCACCCTCCCGGGGCCCACAGCCCGGCTCCGACCCTGGCCAGCTTGCCTCAGTCTCCCTGTCTGACACCCGGGACGACTGGCTGAGGTCATCACCGGCCAGGTGCTCGGGACAAAGTCCCCGCCCTGCATGCCGGGAGAGGTCACTGGAGATCCTGTCCAAGGAAGTGGTAGGGTCCCTGCGGGGCCGCTGCTGACCTGACCGGAGCCCTGAATCTGCTGGGCCGGAGCCACGGGCCTTTCAGGGGTTCCTGGGAGTCTGGCAGCCCCCTGCAGTCCCAGTCCAGGCGTGGGCAGGGCAGAAAGGGCAGTCCCAGTCCAGGCGTGGGCAGGGCCGGGCCCGGCAGGCGTGCCTCGGTGACGTCACTCCTGATTTCCACGCCCAGGCGCCCAGGCGACCTTCACGGCCCTGCACCTGCACCGTGTGCTCCGAGCAGCGTGTCTGGGGGTCTCTCCCAAGCATCCTGCCCGCCGGAGATTTCCCTCACGACGCCAGAACCCGGCAGAGCGCTCGTGGACGCTTTGCACAAGGCGGACAGCCCGGATGTGCTGGTTAATCAGGACTCAACCAGGGAACATCAGCATTTTAGAAAAACAGGATGCTCAGTGTTGGCAGAAAATTATAACGAATGAAATCGGCCCTCCCTTTTCGATGCCAGCAGACCTCTCCTCTAAGCTCTGCCTGGTTGCTCCCAGTGATGGGAGGCTCACTGCCTCTCAGAGCCCAACCCGCACCTGAACACCTCTGTAGCTGCCGGGCCCCCATCCACAGTGACCCCGGGTCACTTTAGGTGGCCTAAAACCTGTGGCCACCACTCCTGTTCCAGCCCCGCCTCGGGGCCCCCACGCTGCCAGATCTCACGGCGTCGCACAAATTCTGGAACCACATTTTACAGATGGGAAAACTCCAAGTCATGACACAACCAATGACAGGACGTCGGTGCTGCTGGTAAAAATGGACCCGGGACGCTCGCGAACACTCGTGGCACGGTAGGGGACGCGTGGCCAGCCTCGCGTGGAGTTCAGCCGCTCACATCAAACACTAAGGGGCAAGACTGCAGAACAGTGAGCTCCCCTCCTCGGGGCATCCGGGGAAACACCTGCGGTGTTTCCATCAGCCCCAAACTTTCTAGAATCTGGTCGTTTGGAGAAGCTCAAAGGTTAAAACCTGAAAGAAAAGCAGGGATGCTCTCTAGGAGAGGCTGGGGTCCCCGGGGGGCTCTGCGGCCCGGCTCCAGCAGACCAAGCTGAGAGCCACCTTACAGATGGGTCAGGTGCCTCGGTCCCCCCACAGTGACCCGGAGCCCTGTGCTCTGCGGGCGCGTGCAGACCCAGAGGCTCGAGGGGACCTCTCCGTGAATGCTATCTGCTCTCTCATCTCGGAGCCACGGTGCCGGGACAGGAGCCGTTCGCTAAAGGCCGCGTGCGTCGGGGCCGCGGAATCTCAGAGGGTTACCCAAAGCCGGGTTTCTAAACCGTGTGATCTCAACGGACACAGAAGTCCAGACGCAGGCTCCCGTCTGAGCTGGGGCTCTGCCCTCCCACCCAGGGCAGCAGGACGGGCGCTGAGTGGGGCAGCCACGTCCTCGCCAGGTCTGCCGGCTGCAGAGAGGGGCCCCCACCACCCGGCACCCCACAGGACACCCCCTTGTGACTCCCAAAGCATGAATTTAACCTGGACCCTGGCTGGTCCCTCGTGGGACAGTCGTGACATGTGGATCAATAACACAAAGGACTATGGCTCACTGTTCTCGGGGCCGGAGAATGCCACTGTTGGGAGAGGCCGCCGGAAGATTCTGCCGGGCATCCGATGTCCACCGCGCCTCCAAATGCAGGAGCAAAATATTAAAGGTATATACAAATGAAGGTGACCAACTGTCCTGTTTCACCTGGGACCCGTGGGGACATGTGGGGTGCAGGGTTTTCACTGTCGGAATCAGGAAATCTCAGGTGAATCGCGGCCAACGGGGATCCATGAACGAAGCGAACTTAGCAGAGAGTTAAGCCCGGAACTCACAGACGACGCACACAGCTGTGGGGGCACGTGACTGTCTGCTGCACTGTTCTCCTGACCCTTCTGTACGTATGAGGGCTTTCGTACTGAAAGGGCATGTGACCGGTGGTCCTGAACTCCCCCAAACCCATGCCAGGGGGCACAGGGGTGGACGTACAACCGAGCAGGTGGAGGTGACCTTCTGCACCGGGACAGCTGCCCTAGGATGCTGTGTATCGGCCAGGGGCGGGGCGCCTGGACCCCTGCCCGAGGTCACAGAGTGGGTCCCGGGTCTCTGCGCCTGGTCCCCGCCCACCTCCCCGGGCCTGGCCCTTGGGCTACAAACAGCCTCGCTCTGGGCCTCAGATGGACGGACGCCGTGCCCGCGTGACTGAGTGACGTCCACGGGCAGTTCAAGTACCGTCCGCAGACACACGGGGATCGACGCCTCGGGTCGGGGGTCGGCAAACCTCTTCCGTAAAGAGCTAGCTGGCCAGCGCGTGTCTCTACAGCCGAGATGTTCAGGGCAGCGGCTGGTGCTGGGGCTGTGGGGCAGCGGGAGCCACAGACGAGACTAGACAGCAGGCGTGGCCTGTTCCCGCACAGCTCGCTATGGAAGCAGCCGTCTGACTTTCACGAAACAGTCTTTTCAATTTTTCAAAGACTTAGAGTTTTAAAACAATTCACGATTCGGGGCTGCACAAAACAGGCCAGGGCAGGGCCTGGACGGGGGCCGTAGCTCCCCTTCGGGCCAGGGGGGCTTTGGGAGCGTCAGGAACACCCCCAGTGCCAGGCACTGCCCGCCAGGTGGGCACAGAGGGTGAGGAGGGAGAGATGCCCAAAAGGCACGACCACCGCCACGCAGCTGGACCCCGTGAGCCCCTGACGTGGCAGGTGCCGCAGGGGCTGGAGCGGCACTCAGGGCGAGGAGGGGCGGCCCAGGGGAGGGGCCGGGTGACCGGTGATGAGCACGGCCCATACCAGCATCTCAGGGCACCGGGGAGCGGGGGGGGGGGGGGGGGGGGCCCGGACGCTCTCGGGCAGAGGTGTGGGTGCGACGTGCAGTCAGGGCGAGATGCCCTTCTCTCTCCGTGGCTCCCACGGCCCGTGTGCAGACAGGGAAGCTGAGGCCCGGCGGGCAGGGGGCCCGTCCGAGCTGATGCTAAGGGTCCGGGACACATGGGTCTGCCTCCGGACCTCCACGGCGGCCTCGCGCTCTCACCGGAAACATCCGAAAAGCCAGACGGAGAACGGTCAGGCCACCACCTTGCTGGGGCCTCACCTGTGGGGCTGTGACGGCCACGGGGGTCAGGACCCCGTGTCCTCCCGATCCCCCACAGGCCCCCTGCCCGTGCAAACACCCACACGTACGTGTACACGCTCACGGCCAGACACTGACTCCTGTAAGTGCACACTCACACACTCACTGTCAGACACAAACGGGCCCCAGAGGCCCTCGGCTGAACACAGGAGTCTCTGTCCCGTCGTGTGCTAATCGCATCCAAGGTGCCCAGATAGTTGCACTCAACTCCACAAGGCATGTGAGGCTGGGCCCTGCCCTCGCTCTGGGGCCCAACCCCACGTGACCACGTGACCACGAGGGGGGCAGGGCCAGCCGTGCAGATCCCCCCACCGCCCAGCCCCGACCCAGCATGGGTACCCGGTCAGCACGGAGATGCCCCACTGGCCTGTGGCCACATCAGGTCTGGCTGTGCCGTGTGTATGAGAAGTGGCCTAATCCACCTACGAGTGGATTTTAGCGTCTCTTTGCTCCTAGAGTAAAGGCCTCCCTGTGGTGACTCTTTGCTAGGGACACACTCACGGCACCCGGCACATCTGCCCTCATCCCCTTCTCCAGGGGACGGTGCACCACGCACCGATGTGTGGACCTTGCTGAGGGCAGATGGTCTGGCTGACGGAGAGGGAGGGAGGCCCTGCCGGCCCAAGGCGGGCTCTGTGTTCCTGTCCGTCCAAAACGTGAGGCCAGGGGAGCCCTAGCAGGTGACGCCGGCCACAACGCCAAGGCCATCGATGGCGGTGGGTCCTCTGTCCTCGACCCAGGCTGCTCCCTGGCAGTCAGCCCTCCTGTCCGCCCAGGTCCCACGGGTCACGGCACAGGCGCCCGGCCCACCGGACAGTCAGGGCACCGCTGGGCAGTGTCTCAGGAGGCATGGGGACACAGAAGGACCAACGGTCAACACAGACCCTCAGCATCACTGGGAACAGGTGCAGGAATGGGCTCCAGTGTGGCACATCAGGTCGTCCACAGACCCGGGTGCTCCCAACCCCAGAGGCTTCGCCCCGGCACCGCGAGTCCCAGACCCCAGAGAACAAACCCTGAGTTTACGAGAACGGAGATTTCTAGAAGCTGTCGTGCCTGTTGCTCAGTCAGAGCTGAAACAGAGCAGCTAATGAAGACTGGACGAACGAATACCAGGAAGTAATAATGACAAATAAAGCAGGCGTAAGAAACGCACCACAGGACTGCACCTGAAAGAAAAGACGGAAAAAGAGGAATTGGAGAATTCGGGTCTATGGGGGCAGCCGCCAGAGACGACAGATGTCGGTGCCGACCAGGCAGGAAGTGACAGCAAAACACAGCACCGGCCACGTTAGCGCCCACAAACGGGACACGTGGTACAAACCTATCAGAACAGGGACGCGCTCTCTAGGCGGAAACCACGGATCCCGACGAGCAAAGGCACTTAACGAGCAGAGACGCGGTCCACGTTCACAGGCCGGAGGCCTCGAGGCTGTCAAGACGTTGGTTCTTCCCACAACGTCTACAGACTCAGCACCGCCCCAAACAAAATCCCAGCGAGGTATTTCAGGGACGCCGGCCGGCTGATTGTAGCATTTCCGTGGAGACGCAAAGTCGCCAAAGACCCAACAGGACGCCAGGGGAGGACAGAGCCGGAGGACGGCCAGGCCACACGCCCAGGACCCACGGCAAACTACGTGCGATGCTGGGCGAGAGCCGGGCGGAAACGGGTCCAGGGCGCAGCGTGGAGGGCTCGGCTACAGACGTGCCAATGCGCCCCCCCCCCCCGCCCCACCTTTGACCAAGGAACAAAGACAGTTTTCCTACAGAAGGTTCTGGAATGGCTGGAGGTCCACACACACACGAATCCGGACACAGACCTCACATCCTGCACGAGGATTAACTCAAACCGGGTTATAGACCTAATAGTCAAACACAAAACTGTAAAACCCCTGGAGAGTGACCTTGGGGATGATGGAGGTGAAGCGGAGACCGTGGCTCCGTCCGTGGCCTGTGGCAGCCGTGTGCCATATTCCCTCCCCCTCTTCACAAAGCACTTGGCAATGACCACGTCCTGCCCAAGGGGCCACTGAGGCATCCGGATGACACTAGTCCCTCCCTGGAAAACCAGTGTCCAAGCCTGGCCGCCAGTTCAAGTCAAGCCCCTGCCTGGTCTCTGACCTGCCCTGCAAGCCAGGGCCCCCCATTCACCGTGTGCTGGGGACAGATGCCCTCCTCTCCCACATGCTGGGGGCAGACCCCGTCTTCTCTCCCCTGTTCTGGGAAGAGACCCCCTGCTCTCTCCCCTGTACTGGGGGCAGGCCCCGTCCTCTCCCCCCTGTGCCTGGGACAGACCCTCTCCTCTCCCCCGTGCAGGGGACAAACCTCCACCCTGCCTCTGAGCACATGACAGCACTAATCTGTTTACACCGAGGTTCATCCTGTGCCTGCGAGTGCTGTCTCCGTGGTACCTACTGACCTTTACCTGTACCCGTGCCGCCCACTCAGGGACGTGCTCGCAGCAAAGGAGGAGCGGGGAGCCGAGCCCCCGGAAGAAAAAGATCATGGGGCTTCGCGAACAAGCAGGAGCCACGCTGCGGACAGGTCCCCTCCAGGAACCTTCCTTCCTCCCAGAGGCCTGGCCCCACTCTGGAAGGGCTCTCAACCCACCCCCGACCGGACCCCATGAAGCGACCTCAGGGCCATCCCTCAGCCTCCACCCGAGGCCCCGCGAGGCCCCGCTCTGCCTGCCATGAGGGGTGCAGAAGTCTGTCCACGTCCTAACCCCGCACCTGTGCGGCAGACCTCAGGGAGAAACGGATGTGATCACAGTCCAATGAAGTCACTGGGGTGGGTCACAATCCAACACAACCAGCAACCGTGTGAGGAGAGGCAGAGAGACGGACCCCCAAGGAGGCGGCCATGTGACGACGGACACACACACGGGAGAGTCGCAGTCACAAGCCCAGAAGGAAGGAGCACCTCTCGCGGATCCTCCCCCACGGCCCTCGGGAGGCCCCTCCGCCCGGACCTACGGCCCCCGGCACTCGGAACGAAGGCACCTCCGTGGTCTAAGCTGCTCCCTTCTTGTTCCTCTGCTCTGGCAGCCTCGGGAAAGTCACGCAGCCGCCCTCGCATCGTGAGCGTCCCGGACCCGGGGCGTCCTGGGCAGGAAAGGTGACACAGTCTGCCCACCGACCTCAGGAGCCAGCCGAGGCTGGGCACCCAGGGCGCGTCCCCCGGAGCCGACCCCGCAGGCCCTCCACAGAGGGCAGCGGCCCAGGGACGGCGCCCAGCTGAGCGACGCGTCTTGCCCTTTGCACTCAGTGTTACCACGGGGCTTGGGGTCTTCCCTCAACCCGTCCCCGCCCTTCGGGCCTCAGGCAGGGAGGTGAGTGGCTTGGGGACGTGGGCATCACAGTGGCTGAGCATCCCCTCGGTACCCGCAGACTGCTCACGCACTCACCAGACGGACTGTGCCTGTGGGTGCCGGCCACGAACGGGGGAGCCTCCACCTGCCAGGGTCTCGGGACGGTTTCTGAGAGGTTCTGGAATGTGGACCTCAGGGCCAGAGGAGTTTATTAAGGGCTATAACGAATATACCCCAAGTCTGCAACGTCTGCACCCGGACACGGTGACCGGCCCCTCCCAGGGGCTGCCGCCTCCCCTGCCGCACCCCCACTCCTCGGGGATGGCTCCTCGTGGGCCAGATGGCTGCCTGAGAGCAGGGCCAGCCCTCCACCCAGGCCCCTCCTCCATGACCAGGTTGGTCAACTAAGTCAGGGCAAACGTCCAGAAAACAGCCCCCACCTTCCCCAAGTGTCGCTGGGAGGGCCACTCACTCTGGGGGATCTGTGCCACGTGGCTGCTCAGAGGGTGGCCTGAGGCCCGTGGGCGTGGGCTCAGGACACGGGGAAGGCCCCGAGAGCCCCACCTCCCACCTGCCACCTGCCCTTCTCGGGGTGCCAGGCCAGCAACTCCTCCCGACATGCCGGGAGCCCAGCTCCCTTCTGGGCGGCTTCTGTCCCACGTACACGCCCTCACGCCGTTCTCCACTTTTAAGTGGCAAGTGCCACGGGTGTCCGCGCTCCGTCCTCGTGGCCTCTCCACGAATGCTCCGCGGACTCGGCAGGAGGTACCGAGGGCGCTTCTTCATTCCGGGCAGCGTGGGTTTGCAATTTTCCAATAACTGCACACAAAGCGTGGTCTATACTACGGATCGAAGGCGGGTCACAGGCGTGTACCTTCCTGCGAGCCCAGATGCGCACGCGATGCCTGGAGGACGGTCTTCCACGGCCCCTCACGTTCCTGTTCTTTGGGACCACGGGGCGGGCTCGAGTTCACCCCTCGGTGGAGCTACGCCCCCGAAGGGAAAGCTGCAGGGTCCGTCTGTACGGAAGTGACGCCCTCCTGACAGCAGCTAGATGTTTCTGCTTCCCTGCACTGACCCGCCCTGGTTTTCTACTCTTCCTTCGTCACTTGGCCAGAGCGTCCCTGGTATTAGAGGAGCCTTCCCTGGAGTGACAGTTTCCCAAGTCACAACGGCAAAGAGCAGAATGCTTCCCCAGAGGGACCTCCACGTCCTACCACCCAGCATACACACGTGTGCGCACACACACACACGGAAAAGTGAGGGAGGCAGCAGAGCCAGGGATGGGGAAGGAAGAGATGAACAGCGGGGGGCCTTGGAAGGATGTGCCAGGCCCAACTGGGGCACAGAAATGGGGCACCCTGTGGCCAGAAGGGTGGAGGGGGCAGAAGCTGCCCAGGGAGGCGCTGAGCTCACAGTGGGGGACAGCAGCAGGACGGGTGCTCCGGCCTTGGGGGCAGGCGGGTCCTGGGTGAACAGCCGCTTATCACGGCCATCAAACCATCATCTCCATCACTGATCATCACCATCACCGCCATCGTCATCACCACCTTCATCACCCCATCAGCATCAACCACCATCATCGTCACAACAACAGTCCCCTCCCCCCGAGAAGAAGATAAAGTGAAGACACCCCATAAACCAAGATTCCTTCCCAAGTGTGCTGTACCTTCTGGAGGGACACTCGGCCTATTCCTCCCATCTCCCCGTAGCCCTGCGTCTAGGGGGCCGGCGGGGAGAGGAAGGGGGAAATATCCAGGAGGCGACCGCCATCCAGGGGCTCAGTTTCCGTCAAGGAAACTCAGGATGACACAGGAGCAGGGCCTGCCACTCTCGGCTCACATTCCTGGCATGCTGTTGGCACAGAGGGGTGTAGGAAAGGAGGGAAAGAAGGGGGACTTTGTCCCAAAGCCACCTGTCCCCGGGCCACAAGAGGCGACAGCCAAATCCTCCGTCGGCCTGAGGCGCGGTCTCCGTGACAACCACAAGCAGCTGAGCCGCCAGCTAGGAGCGCCTCATCGGGGCGCCACACGGGTGTGCACAGGCCACTGGTGCCAGACAAGGTGCTCCTGGTGTCCTCTCCCCAGAGCGTCATCGTACAGCATCCCAGCACCCTCAGTGGAAAGACAGAGGGAAGGTGCCAGGGCCTTCTCGCGCCCCGATGGGATGCCCCGTGTGCGTGTCCACGCTGCGTCGTGACCCTGCGCGGAAGCGGGTCCCTCACTCTGCCCCACGTCTCCCCGGCCTGGGTGAAACCGGGGCCTCTGTGACCCCTGGCAACTGAGAGGCGGAGGCGGGGGGGGGGCCTCGCCGGGGCAAGCAGGAAAGTCCCGGAGCTGCCCCACCCTGCAACGCATTGTCCCGAAAAGCCCGAAGTGCCCGCTTCCTGGCAAGCCCACCAATGAGCATCTGTGAGGCCGCACAGCTGGAGGCGCGACCGCCATCTGCCTGGGGACCTCCTCGCCCCACGTCTCCTGAGACGCGGGAACCGGGAGCGGGGGCCTGCCGCCGCTCACACAGGCTGCCCGGCCCGGGAAGCGCAAGGCGGGACCGGAGCCAAGAGCGACGCCAGCGTCTATGACGCAAGGTCTTTTCTGGTAAATGAAACCTCCCACCCGGGAAAACGGAGGGCCCGGCACCTCCGAGAGCCGGTCTGCATCAGCCCCGTGTGCCCGTCCGCCAGGGCGCTCACCGCTCCGTGCTGTGGGCGCCGGCGAAGGCACAGCCTTGCGGTGAGGTCGTACCCTCCCTGGAAGGTCCAGGCAGGTCCAGAAAGGCGACTGCTGGCCGACGCGCCCCTGAGCCCGTTCCTGAGGGGCCGGCCCTGCCTCAAGCCATCACCCCGTTGCCTCTCCAGGCCCCTGCAAGGCCTTCTCGTGCGGCAGGAGTCAGAGACGTGGGACCTGCCTGTCTGCAGAGACCCTGGACTGGGCACCTCCAGAGGCCGCTGGGCAGCCCGGCACCACTGTTCCCTGGCCATATGGCCCTGCTGCCCACCTCAGCCCTGGCACAGACACCTCCATCAGCGGACTCACCGCCTCCGACCCCACATATCACAGCTCCCCCGCCACCCCCCCTGAGACGCTGAGAGGTGATGGCTACTCAGGGCTCCGCTGACCTGCGCACTCGGCCCTCTCCAGGTCTGTGCCGGGCACCTGTCAGCACCAGGCCGTTACGGGGCACGTAATGGGACACGGCCGTGCACGAGACCCGGCGAGGGGACAGACACACGTGGTCTCTCAGACGCGGCCACGATCGGAGCCCAACACGCACGGACGATGGGCAGATCGTGCCTGAGCCGCTGCAGGAACGTTCTGTGCCACCCGTGTGGTAACGAACACTGTCCCGGAGAGCGGAGAGCCCTGCAGTCAGGATGCCGCGAGCACCCCACACAGAACCGCCGCGGTGGCATCGGAGAGCGAACGGGGGAAAGCGGCCGCATGGGCCTCAGAAGAGAAGCGAGAATGACAACGGCCCCAGACGCCCGCCTGCCACCTGCTGGTCAGGGGGACGCACAGGGTTGACAGCACGCGCTGCGGTGCGGGCGTGGGGGGGCCGCCTCTGCACGCAACCCGCTGGACGGAGGGAGGCCCCGGGCTTGCTTCCAGAGGCACGACGGCGCACCCGCCCACGGGGCCTCGAAGGCGCGCATGGCTGCCCTGGCCAGCACGCTCCCTTCCGAGAAAAGACGTAGACGGGAGGGCCGGGGATGGGGGACCCGTCACGTGAACGTGAGCCCACACCGAGGAATCCCCCACAGCCGCGTGAGAGAACACCGTTCCGGACAGAGCTCCAAGAACTATTGCCGAAAGGGCAAACGTAATGTTCTCGTGTGTGTGTGTGTGTGTGTGTGTGTGCGCGCGCGCGCACGCACATGTGTGTGTGAGTGCTCCCGCGGAGGGCAGGAGACGCTGGAAGCACAACCCGGCTGGCCGCTGCGGGGCACGGGATCGCCGGGGAAGACATCGTGACTCAACACCTGTACCTTCTGAACTGCATGCAACACAAGGTGTCGTCGGCTCAAACACCCACCTTTACGCACACATAACACGAGACGAGGTGCATAAAGACACGTGTGGGTGCCCACACGAACAGCCACGCTACTGTGCACGCACACACTTCAACACGATGAATCAGAGCAGACACGCTCCCTGTGGCAGGAACAAGCGTGGCCACGAGGGCTGGCACGCAACTCGCAGAGCTGGTGAACAGCCTCCTCTCTGAGCCCCGCCTGTGGCACCACTGGGGCCCCACCCCACCTGCTGGCCTCCCCGAGGTCCCCTCGTTGTCCACAGGGGCCCAGCCCAGGCACGCGCCCCCCACAGAGAGAGTGGGAGACACAGAATCCGAAGCAGCTCCAGGCTCCGAGCCGTCAGCACAGAGCCCGACGCGGGGCTCAGACCCATGGACCGCGAGATCGTGACCTGAGCCGAAGTTGGACGCTCACCCGACTGAGACCCCCAGGCACCATTTTAACCACCTGTCACTGTGCAGGGCAGGGGCGTCGAGCACATTCAGTGCGGTGCCACCGTCACCACATCCGTGTCCGGAACTTGGTGGTCCTCCCGAAAGGAAACCTGCTCCCCACTAAACACCAACACCCCATTCTTCCCCCCAGGCCCCAGGAAGCACCATCCGACTTTCTGTGTCCGTGATCGGACCACTACCAGGCAGCCCGCCCAAGTGGAACCGAACAGGAGTTCCCTCGAGCAAGACTTGGTTCACTTAACGCCAGGCCCTCACGGGTCATCCACGTCGTAGCAGGTGCCAGAACGTGCTTTCTCTTTACAAGCCTGAGCAATAGTCCACCTCATCGGCACGCGTCCCGTCATCCGGTCACCTGCCGGCTTTCTCAGGGCTGGGAAGGCCGCCCTCCGCTGGTCTCAGACATGCGCCAGGGCCCAGAGCCGGCCGAGCCCGCGGGGACCAGGAAGGAACACTCGCCCTAGGCCCCCTGAGGCGGCGTCCCCTCCGCCATCCCCCACCTTGTCTGAAACAACTCCGTCTCGGTAACTTTCAGGACAACAGAGCGTCGTTTTAATCAGGCGAGGAGAAACCTATCGGCACAACCGCCGGAATTTTCCCAGACCAGCGAGCTTCGTCCTTCGTCGCGTTCACTCCCTTGTCAAACCCTGAGATGCAAACACCGCCTTCAGGATGCATCTCAAAAGTTCTGCCACGCACCTGCTTAACACAAAAGTTAAGATTTGAACAGTAATACCACTAATTCCCTGGGACTCAAGCTTACGTATGGGGGGGGGGGTTGGAGATAATGAATGTCCTGTAAGAACCACACTGGAAGTTGCATAATCATACTTAATGATTGTGTTTGCATAATCTTGCCGCTTAATAAGGCTGCGAGATATCATGTAGCAGAAGTTTTAATTTACTTAGCTCAGAACTCAGCTGTACTGGAGACTGTCTCTGTTCTTAAAGGATTAGACCCTGAGGAAGTCGGCACGGCCCCACACAGACGCCAATTAACCAGCACCCGGGATCTTCTCGGCCCCCGGAGGCAAGACAGGTGCCGGGGACCCTCACCTGCGGGCGGGCGGCTCATTGCACCTGCTGGGCTGGTGCCCATCCCCCGAAGTGTCACTTCTTGTGCATGGCCCACGGGGACGGCTTCGGCGGCCCCCACGGAACCCCACTTGGCCTGCCTTGGCCCAGAGAAGGGCTTCTGGCCCCCCTGCCCAGCAAGGATCTCATCACCGCTGGTGGCGTGCTGATCGTCGGAACAAGACGCATCTATTTCCCCAGCCTCTTCTGTGTGGCTGGAGCCCCTGAGTGCCGTCAGCTGCATTCGGACCCGGCAGGCTCCAGCTGGAGCTGCCGGAGGCGGGGACAGGGGGGTGGTTGTGATCGCCTCCCCGCACCCCTGGGGCCCAGAGGAACACAGGAGCCTAGAGGGCAACCATTCTGGGAACAGGGAGTCCCCCAGATCTCTTTGCAGGGCCCCCGGGTTGCATTTCTGCCCGGGAAGGCACAGGGAGAATTCCTCTGCACTTCGGAGCAGTGGAGGCCAAGGCTGCGGGCACACAGCTGGAAGTGTGTGCACGGAGACTGGTGCTTTGCCACTCCACCGGGTCACGGGCTCCAGGAAGCTCTTCCGTCCAGAGTCACCCACGTGGACACGGGGCTTCACGCGCCCGGTGCTGACAGGTGCGGTCAGGTGCAGTGTCTCCCCGTGCAAGCGGCGACGCCCGCAAGCCGAGGGTGGCTCGTGGGCCGGGGCGGGGGGGTGGGGGGGTGGGGGCATGGACTCCTCTGGGCAGGGCAGGGTACACCGAGGAAGCCCGTCTGCTCCACCTGCCAAGGCCATCCGAGGCTCAGTGACCAGCCAGATGAAGGCTCCCTGGGCGCGGCGGTCAGAGCGCCAAACCACGGGATCCGTGTTCCCAACAGCCCACCCGGAAATACAGACAGGGTGCCCGGTCCGTGGTAGACAACTCAGAGCTGGAGACCACGAGCCACGGCCCAGCCCCAGACAAAGCTCCACGGTCACACTCAGTAAGGAGCAGGCAGCTGGCGGGACCCACACGGGGGCCCCCTGGGAACGGTGAGTGTGGCCCTGTGTCCCCGGGTGCTGACTTGCATTGGACACTCACGTGCCCAGCCCTGGGAACAGACCAAGAGCAGCCCCCCACCTCGTGCCTGAGAGCAGACACGTGTGTCACTCGGGGGACAGGGCAAGTACAGATTCGAGGGCCCCCACACAATGGCTGGTTACAGGAACATTTCTCTGCAAACTGATAGCTTGCTGGGCTCAGACCCGGCGCCCCCATCAGTCCTCCTCTGCAGACCCCTGCCCGCCCCCCCCCCACCCCCCCCGCCCATGCAGCCAACTTGGAAACCCCTCCCTGTTGCACCAAGAACGAGAAAGCCCTCGGCCGCACCGGTCTCCCTGCCTGAAGACCCGTTTCCCCCAAAATCTGTCAACATCACTGAGACCCACGAGGCCCTGGAGGAGTCAGTGTGCTGCCGGGCCTCAGTTTCCCCATCTGCGAGGTGACATGGGCGGGCCTCCTCTGTGCCGTCATCTCTGGGCAAACGGGCTCCGAGGCGTCACCTTATACGCAGAAGCAGAAAGGCATCCAGTGAGCAGAGAGTGGGCTGGGGACCTGTGCACAGGGACTCGTCCAGGAGAATGCAGCGGGCCGGTGAAGGCAGTCGGCAGGCCAGCCACCCCGGAGCTGCTCTGGCCCCAGCTGGGTCACCAGGGGACGGCTCCGTCCCGGGGCTACAGGCAAGGCCGTCCCTGGCTCTCCTGTCCCCCCTCAGCAAGCCTCCCCCAGGCCCAGGACCCCTTTGGTGGCTCTCCAGGCACCAACCAGGTACCACGCCAGGCTCAGCCCCGGGGACCCTGACCGCCCTCTTGAGTGACCCCTTGAGATCAGCCCCAGAAAGCACAGGCAGGACCTCATGAAGGCAACCTTTTGCCTATGTCTGCTAAGTATTCTGGAAAATTCCATGTACCCTGGATCGTCACCCAACACGGGGCCCTCCCTCTGACAACCTCCATCCAGAGCCTCCCAGAGCCCAGCTGAGAACTGCCTCTCAGCCCCCAAGGGAGAGGATCAGCATGAACAACGAGGAAGCAAAGGAGGGGTGCAAAGAATGGGGGGGCAGTGGGGACACGGCGGCCAATCCGGAGTCCTCCGCCCATGTGAGAGGGCAGACAGGCGGGATAGTGATCCCAAGCTGGGTGTGACGTGAGGACAGCACTTTCCACACGCTCAGCTGTGACCTCCTGCATGCGTGAATGCACCTCTCCCTCACCACCACCCCGGGGGACCTGTGCTCACAGCCCCCCGATGGGGGAAACTGAGGCACGGGGTCCTTAAGCCCCCAAGGTCAGTGGCAAAGAGAAGAGCTGAGCAAGGCGGGTGTTCAGTGACAGACGGGGTGAGCCAGTCGCCGGAAGGACGTCAGCACAAGGCCCCATGCAGGGGGCAGCTCAGGAGACCACCTGGACCGAGAGATTTCTGCAGAAGCCCCAGGGAGCCCTCCGGCCCCACCCCTGCAGCCACCTCCCAGGTGTCCAGGCAGATGCTTGCTGGGGGAGGGTGATTCTTGGGCCACCCCCAGCACCACACCCTCACGTCTGCAGGGGCTCAGGGCCACGTGGCTTCAGCAAGCCCCTCGCCGCCTTTAGCCTGACTCCCCCCGTCCCCCACCTGCCACCTCGGGGGATGTTACATGACACGGAACAGGTCAGGCATGCAGGGGGGCTGACTAGTGGCCTTACAGATAGGCTGGGGTGCCCGCCTCTTCCTTCTGGCCAGCACGGCCCCAGCAGGCTACTTCCAACGGCACTCGGTGTGTCCCCTTTGCCTGGGACTCCACGTTAGGGGCACAGTCCTGCCCTCATCCCCGCTCACCTGCACCCCTCCAGCGGCCCATGCATCCCATGTTCCCTCCCGAACCGGTAAAAGGACTATCTGTACCTTGAGCCCGCCCTTCCCAGAACCTTCCAGACAGTTCGTCGCCCTCCCCCACAACATGGTAAGCCACACCCAGGTGTATGGCTGTGTCCAGCCTGCCACCTGGGGTCAGACACACTCGACCAGAGCCCCGTGGGAGCAGGAACCCAGGAGGCAGCCAGCATTCGGGCCTGGGGACCCCTCTCCCGCTCCCCAAGTTTCTGGTTCTGACTGGTGCTCTCCACCCAGGACGAACCGCCTTCCAGTCCAGAAGATTCTCTAGGGAAAGCGGGCTCCATCTCCCTGTTCACACTCTGCCGGCGACAGGGGGGGAAACTCAAAACACACGAGTTCCCGTTTTGCTTTCACTGTCAAGTCACCACAGAACGGAGAAGAGAAAGTTCGATGAAGCAATCCGTGCACTAAGCGTAAACCAGGAAGAAGGGAAGACACCAGAACCACGTTCTTACCATCTCACCAGGTAACTGTCAAATTGGCAAGAGCCCATGCCCGTCGGAATCAAGCTGCTTTGGGGCAGGCCAGGCACACGTGTCTTGTCCCTCCAGCGAGGAGCCGCTGGCTGTCCTATGGGTCACTCACCCCGCCCGCCCTCCAACCGCACGGGCCCCCAGGCCCCAGCGGAGCCCAACACACAGCGGCTACGGACTGGAGCACAGCTGGAGCCTGCGGCTCTACGATCCGCCAGATCGGGCCTCTGGCCCAGGGAGATGGTGTCAGAGCCCAGGCACGGGGGCCCCTGCCCTTCCACCCCAACACGGTGGGTAAACTGCCTCCCCAAAGATGGATCTACCCAGAACCTCGGAGCGTGGCCTCATCTGGACCAAGCGTCCTCACAGGTACAATCAAGGCTCTTGAGACGCGATCATCCTGGATCTGGGAGGAACAGGAGCCTCCACAAGGAACCCGTTCTGCCCACACGGTGGTCTAGACCGTGGCCTCCAGAGCCAAGAGACCAGAAGGGTCTGCGGCTCAAAGTGTCCACCCACGGTCCTTTGTGACGGTGGCCCCAGGAAGCCGATAGAGCCACCTGTCCATCTTGACCTCCATCATGGAGCCCGGCTCCCCCGCTGAGCCAGCCTGGACACCCGAGAGGAAGTGACCAGCATTTTGGAGCCCACCCCCCCAGCCTGCAGAACTCTCCAGAGCTCGCGGCGCCCTTGGTCCCAACAACTCCCAGCACCCGGCACTCAGTAGGTGCTCAGGAAACGTGCACTATACCCACCCCGAGTCTCTCCACGACGACACCGCACCCGAGTCCCACCTTCCTGTCCAAAAGAAGCCCTTTCTCTCTCTTAACCAGAAAGCCAGCGCCACGGCCACAAATAGAAGGTATCCATAAAAATAAACACATGGCCGTTAAAATGAAAAATGCCCACCCGTGCTGCATAAAGCGTGCCTCACTCTGCGAAACGCTGGATTTATGGGGGAGGCGTGCTCGGAGTTTCCGGGTGGCCCCATCCATCCCACACCTGACCTGGGGGAAGCGGCTTCTGCCCCACCCGGCAGCTCCAAGGTCATCACTTCCGTGGGCCCAGACACCCTGACTGGAAACCAGACAGACGGGGGAGGGCAGTGAGACCCAGCACCCGGGGAACACGCTTCCCTGAGCCCCCGGCACATGTGGCGTGACTCCCGGCGACGTGACTCCGGTGACACGGCGTGTGCCCCCTCTTCCGTGCGCGGCCTATCCGTTTCTGGAGCTGCCCTGACATCACCGCCAACATGGGGCTTCAAACAACAGAAATCCACTCTCCCGCAGGCCTGGATGTGGAGGGTCCAAGACCCAGGTGGGGCAGGGCTGTGTCCCCTCTGGAGACTCCCGGGGAGGGTCCCTCCTGCCTCTTTCTGCTCCTGGTGGCCGTGGGCAGCCCTTGTCCCCCTGTCTCTGCCCCCGTCCTCACCCGCCTCCCCCCACGTCTCTTCTCTTATAAAGACACCTGTCGGGGGACTTAGGGTGGACCCTCGTCCAGGACGATCTCATCTCGAGACCCTTACCTTAATTGCATCTGCAGAGACCTTGTCTCCAAACAAGGCCGCATCCACGGGTCCGGGGCACACGTGTTTTGGGGGGTCCCGCTGCCCGCTGCTGTGCCTTCCCCCCAAGTGCACACACTCGGGCCCCCGCCCATCCACCAGCTCCCCAGCACAGAGCCCTGCTGGCTTACAGCAGGCACTTGGTCTGTGCTCGAGGCACGCCTACTGAGGCCATCACGGGCTGCGGGTCCTGGGACCGGGTGCGTGCTGCCCTGGTGCCCCCCGGGGTCAGAGGGTGAACGCAGGCCGTAAGGCCCACAGAGCACAGTCATTTATAACAAGGCCTGGGCTCCACCTTTGGTGAGCAAACCAGAGGGCCTGCCTGGCTGCTTCTGTAAGCGGAGGAGAAGGAAGGTAAGGAGTTAATAAAACCCGCCTTCTCCAGGCAGAAAAGAGTGTGCTTAAAGATGGAACAGCCTCCTCTAATCACGCACAGGGAAGATACCACAGGGCCGAGGGCGGACATGGTCAGTCGGGGAAAAGTGGCCGGGTCCTCGGGCAGCCTCTCAGAGGGCAGCTCATCCAGAGCTGGAGCCTTCTAGAACCACCCTCCCCGCCCAGGTCGGGGGACCTAGAGGCAAGGGGCAGGGCAGAGGGAGCCCCCTCGGCACATCCAACCACAGGATCCCACCGCCGGACCAGGAGACCGAGGCTCAGAACCGGTGGCTGGCGTCCAGGTCTCTGCCCAACCCCTGTGGCCTCCCCTGCACAGCGGGGTCACATGGGCGGACAGACAGCTTTGAGGCCGATGTCACCCTGCCCGAGACCGCCAGCGGGCGCCTGTCCTGCAGGGCACACCTCCGTGTGGCTTCCCAGGATGCACATCTGCGTTCCCACAAGGAAGAAAGAGTGGCACCCAGTGCTCAGCGTCGAAGGCCCTGGGGCCTTGGCCAGACCCTGCACGTTCTGTCCTTGAGTTTCCAACCACACTCTCCTCACGGGGTAGGTGAGGCCATGGGAGGTTACGGGGGAGCCCCGGCAAGACCAGAAACGAGGTCCAGCCTGGGCTGGGGGTGGGTGCGGGGGAGGCCCCGCTTCTGAGAACTCCAAGGCGGCGTGAGGTCAGGGGCGGGGGGGAGGGTGACACCGCTCCACAGGTGACACACTGACCTTCAGGACCCTGCAGAGCCCGGTCGGTTTTCTGTGGTGCAAAACAAGAACAAAAGAGGACAGGGCAGAGGGCAGAGGGCAGAGGGCAGAGGGCTCGGCTGAGTGGGGGCAGGGGGCACCAGCACCCCCAGCCCAGGAGCAGGTGCCGGTCGGACCCCACACAGGTCATGAGCCGGCAGGCTGAGGGCCTCCAGGGACGCCGCAGGGCAACTGCCTCGGCCCTTCGAGGCCCCGTCCCACCCGTCGGGAGTCCCAGGCGCTCGGGGACAGCGAGAGCTGGCGGCTGCCACTCTGGGCGCCTGGGGTCCACACCAGCCCCGCGGGTGAGAACAGCCACTCCAGCAGGCGCCTGTCCTTCTACCACAGCTCAGGGGCTTTGGGAGGGTTGAGCCCTAAGGGCTGGGGGCCCTGCCGCTTGGAGGGCCTGAGACACAAGGCCACGTGGGTCTCATGCTCCTGGAACCAGCCTGTCCGCGGCCCTCCAGAGCCTCCTCCCTCCACCGTGTTCCCACCTGCAGAGCGGCCTCCCCCCTTCAGCGAGAATCGGATGGAATGACAAGTGACTTGTGGACGCCACTAGGCAGGGAGGGAAAGGCGAACCGAAGACACGTGCATGACCACGGCAGCTCCCACATCAGTCCCACAAGAGGCAGGGCCCCTGGAGCTGCTGGCACCACCCCTCCCAGGCCGGGCACGTGGCACACACACCTGCCGTCCATGTGATGGGTGGCAGTCCACCCAGAGCGAGCCGTGGCTCAACCCCAGGTGGTGGTCTGAGTCTCTGACACGTGACGCATCAGGCTGCAAAGAAACTCCCGGCGGTCCGGGGCAGAGCTCTGGGACCTCTCCGTGACGGCTGGGAGCGGCGGGGCACGCGGGGCGGACCTCCGGCTCCAGTCCCTACAAAACTGTTGGGACAAAGGGGTTCCGTGCTCTCGGGGCTCACCTGGGAGCTGCCGTGGGCACCTTCGGGGTCGCACAGCTGCACCTGCCACGTGTGCCTCAAAGAGCCCACACAACAGGGAAACGGATTCGTGCACCCTGACTGCCTCCCTGGGTTCATCCAGGCACCTGCCTGCAGGCAGTGTAGATGCGGAAAAGCGATGATCCAGCAAAGCCAGGGTCTCTGGGGAGCTGCCCACCCCCCTCCCCGCCTGGCGCCTGGAGGAAGCGCCTGCTCGCGTGGGGAGCTGGGGGTGTCGACAGCAAGGTCCCCCCCCCACCTTGGCCGACAGCCGGATAACCCTCCTCCCTGCCTGCAGCCGTGGGCCACCCCTGCCAACAGCTTCTGCAGGGGGGCTGTCAGCAGTGTCCCCACGCACTCAGTAACTAAGTAACCGCCAGAAAGAGCAGGTGGGTCTGGCCGTCCTGCACCTGACTCCCCAGGTCTACGGAGCGATGAGAGCCCCCCGCCGGGAAAGGCAGGCTATCAGCCGAGGCTGGTGAGCGGGCCCCCCAGGACTCGGGCCGGGTCCCAGGGTGGACCTTCGCGGACTGGGCTTTTCTCCCACCCTTTCCCCGTTCCGCTGGTCCTCAGGCTCCCTTCCTTCTGGGGAGCCCCCACCTGCAGAGGTGGTCCTGTCCATCCATTTGCGGGGCAGTTGAGGGGGGGGAGCACAGACATGTGCTCCCGGCCCTGGGAGGGAGAGGAAGCCTTGCTCTTTCCCACAGGGCTCCCCGGAGCCAGGATCCAGAGTCCTGGGAACGCTGGCGACCACGGCTGAGGCCCCCCTGGCTGACAGCAGGTGGACGGCAATACGGGCCATGAACGTTCATCCAAGAGGAGCCCTGAATCCGTTCCCTGAAACGTGCCCAAGCGGCTGCTCTATGCTACCTGTGCAGGTGCTCACAGCGTGGCTCACTTCACACCCGTCACATACTTTCATGTGCTTTTCATTCCTGTGTGACTCAGGACACAACGGACGGGCTTCCCTCCGCCCCTGTCCTTGCACGCCATCGCACAGGCGCTCTGCCCCCTAATTAAGAGGCTGTATTTTCAGTCGGGCCCACGATGCATGTGATATACTCCACACGCCTCAGGACAGCACATAGAACCACAGACACACGGGGCCTTTGAATAATTCAACCAGATGTCACTTACTAGTCATTAATATCACCACCAAAGGAGGGGACGTGGCCGCCCCTCCTGCCCCCTCTGCTCCTGGTGTCCCCAGACGGCATGCGGACCACTGAGCGAGGGCTCCGCACGTCCCCGGCGCGGCTCCCCGTGCCATTTTCGGACAGAACGAGGTGGGAGGCTGCTGCCTGCCAGAACCTCAGCCGAGGCCTCGCCGTTCCCAGCGTGGGCACGTGCACGGCCCCCACCCCCACCGCAGCGGTGTCCCCAGGCACCCCAGGGCTCTTTGGGGTCCCCAGAGCGCAGACGCCCCCACCCAAGGCCGCAGCGAGCCGTGTCACGTCGGAAAAGTCCCCTCTGTTCCCAGTCCTGAGGATGGGATCTCGGCGCTGAGATTCCCACTGAGGCTGGCGTGGGTTTCATTTATCAGATTCTTCGTCACATGAGAAACGATAGTAAATGATGATAAAGGAGCTGGTTATTTTTAACGCCCTCCAATCCCACCCCTCCCGAAGCCACTCACACGTCCCCAGCCCCCGACGCATCTGCTGGAGGGTTGGGGAGGCGCCATGCGGGGAGCAGGTGGAGGTCACTGGCACAGCGGCCGAGGGCGGCCAGGCGTGGGGCTGCGGCCCTCTCTCTGTGAACGAGGCTTGCCTCTGCAGCCGCGACTCTGACGACGGAGCTGGGCACCGTCCCCCGGCCCAGAACCGCCAGGAACAGCTTCCCTGCCGAGCCCGCACCAACCCACGGCGGGCCTCCCGCCAGCCCCTGCCGGCTCACGCCTTGGGGACACGCATGCGTGCCACATAACCGGGAGAGGCTGTCGGGCTGTTTTCGAGCCAACGAGCGTTTCCGACGGAATCCTCGCTCAGGAAGGGTGCCGTGTCAGTCCCCGATCCTCTCCCTGTCCCTTGTTCAGAACAAGCTGGTGGCTGCAAGGAAGCTGGTGACGCTCGGTGCCAGCTGCGAATCTCGTGACCACGACAGCAATTAGTGACTACGGAAGGCCGCCAACTAACGGAAGGCCGTTAAGGGGCCCGACGGGGTCACACGTGCCCCCTCCCAGCCTCGGGCTCACAGAATTACCCTTCCCTCTCAGAACAGCTGACTCGGGACGTGAACGCTGGATCGTATCCACTCTATCACACAGCCTGGCCCGGAGCAGCGGCTGAGGCCTCGCGGGCCACAGCGACGGCACTCGGAGCCCTGGGACCGAGGCCGGCACACAGCGAGGGCGGCCGGCCCGGTGCCGACCTCCCCACCCCGCCGCGAACGCTCGGTAGCAGCTGTAAGAGAGGCTGTTGACACGACACACGCCCGTCTCACGCACTTGTCTGCCACCGAAAGGGTTTACTGAGAGAGACTTAAATCCCCAGACCACGTTCCAGAAACAAACCCCAGCTTCGCCCTTCCACGCAGACTTCCCGGCCTGCTCCCGCCCCCTCCGGGTCCCAGAGCCCCCAACACCTCGCCCCACAAGCGGCCTGGCTCGGCCGGGCATCAGCTCTCACGTCTCCCCGCTCCTTTATAGTGTTTCTGTCGCTCTTCCTGTTACATTAGGCATCGACACAAAAGCCGTTAATCTGCGGGCAGTGCTGTAATCTGTCAAGTGAATAAAAGACGGGAGGAAAATATATTAAAGTCCCTTGAAGAGGAAGGTGGGAAACACTGTTATGATTCTAGCCGTTCCCGTAACCCCCTGTTCCGAGGCCCGACGTAACTAAGGACGTAGAGGAAGGGGTTCCCTCTGCCCCTGCCCCAGCACCCCGTCACCTGGGCACCTGCCTCCTGAGTAAGCAGCTGGGTTTTAAATCTGGTTCCCGAGACCCCCAAACACACATTTGCACGCTGCATTCAGAAGCAACAGACAGGCCCCTCTTGTGTCCCAGGGGGTCGGGGTGGCCCCAGGAGTGAGCCGAGAAGGTGCCGCCCAGGCCCCGGGGCGTCCCCACTTCCCACACCGGGGCCACGTCCGGGGCTCCCTCTTCGGCCCTCGGCCGGCCGAGCCAGGCGGGGACGCACCCAGGGGCCAGGATCGTCCCGACAAAGGCCGCACCAGCCACGGCTGCAGTCGGGGAACCACAATGTGTGCGCATCTCCGGTCACGGCCCGATTCATCTTCCCAAACGCTGGGAGGCCGGCTGGCCAGAGGGGGACCGGTCAGCCACAGGGTGGCCCGCAGCTCCACACAAAAGGTGAAGTGTGGACAAACGGCTCCCTGGGCCCCCCATTCTTCATCCCTGAAAAGCCAGAGTCACGGAAATGGCTACTTAATCAGCCCTTTTGCACTCATCTGCAGACAGCAAGTCACAGCTGCCGGCCGGCCTGTCTCGCCGCCCCCCTCCCGCGGGCCAGCACGCTACTGGAGGGAAGAAAACCGGCTCCCACGGCCTGAGGACCAAGAAGAGCCCCAGGCCTCCCCTGTGACGAAGGGGACAGCCCCTTGCAGCCAGTGCCTCCGTGTCACCGCACGCTGGCGGACCTCCAGCGCCTGGACGGCTGGACGGGCAAACACCGGGACTCCCCGTCTGTCTGAGGGACATGCGCCTTCTGACCACACGCCTGCTCCACGGTCCCGCGGCCCGGCCTCCTCGTCCTCCACGGCCTGCCACCGCATGACACACATGTGTGTGTATCTGTCTGCTTAGAGCGAATGCCGAGATTTCCTGTGAAGGGCTCTCCACGACCACCCACAAAAACACTTCACTCCGTGAGCCCCGTTCTTCCCTTAAACCCTGCCCTGCCCTGCAACCCGGCATCCTCCAACCCAGGGGACAGAAGCTCTTTCCTCCCGGCCAGAAGAAACTGTCCTTGAGATCCGACGCCTCAGGAGGGTGGTGCTGTCCCCTGAAGACACCAGGACCGCTCAGTCCCCGTGGGGCGAGCGGAAGGGACCCGTTCAGCCCCATGCAATCGGAGTGGCCAGCGGCCTGACCCTCTTTCTAAATCATTGCTTTAATATCAGGGAAAGGGCTCTCCGTCCCGGGAGCTTCCCACGTAGACGGGCACTTTCGACCTTGGAGAGAGACAGTAAAACTTTAACGCGCGATCCCTTTCCAAGACGAACCCCCCCCAAATGGGAAAGACCAGGGAGAAGGGTAAAGAACTAAAGGCCCAACGAGGCCCAGCTGCCCAGGGTCCCTCTGGCCACTTGGGGGGGGGGGTCCTCTGGTCCCCTGGCAGCAGACACGGCTGAGAACAGCCCCCTGGGGACGTGCCAGCCCCGTGGGACCACCAACCCAAGGCAGGACTGCCCACTCCAGAGGCAGGCGGCGTGGCCGGGAGCTGGTCTCCAACTTCACCCGCAGGGCAGGGCAGGCCAACAGCAAGCCCCTGGGACAGTCAGCTCCCCCTTCAGGTCCTGGACCCAAATTCCACGGAGGGAAACGGCCACCAGGCCGATGGAGGAGGTCACCCAGCCTGGGGCTGGCCTCCCACACCTACCTGCTTCCCTGGGGAGCCAGCAGCAGCTCATTAATTAGGCGGGGAAGCAGCTGAATGTTGCAAATCCTTCCTTTGTAGGAACCCAAACCCAGGGCTAATGAGGACGGGCTAGCGTTCCCCAGCCACTCCAGCTCCCTCCAGTGCTCAGCGCTCCCTGCTGGCCAGGGGGCACGGGGCCGGGCCGGGCAGCCCTGGTAGCAAGGTGCCTGAGGGCAAGGGCGGCTGACAGCCCCAGGCAGTGGGTACAACTGAAGGCCTGGCGTGCCCTGGGTCTCCCGTTCTGGCTCAGCCCCGGCTCTACTAGGACCAAGCTCCAGGAGAGCCCTGCTCAGGGCCAGGAAGTTTCCAGGAGTGCCCACCTGACCATATGGGAACCCGAGGTCCCAGAGTACCCTCCAGCCTCGAGGGTCCGACCGTCCAGGCATCTGCCTGAACCAAGTCCCAAGAACGGGATCCAGGGACCCCCGCTCCAGCAGGCACCCGGAGGGCAGCCCCCCCCCCCAACCCCCACTCTTTGGCGACCAAGTCCCGGCTCCCTGAGCCCACGGGTCCCCAATTCGGTTGGGAAGGTGGCGTGGGGAGCGGCATGCTGCGCGCAGGCCTCGCCCTGGCTCCTGCCGGTCCCCCAGCCCCGCGCGCGCGCGCGCGCGCCCCGGCCCCGCCACCGTGGAGCGCGGGTGCCATCTACCGAGGGCCCGCGGAGAGCGGGCGAGCGCCGCTGACAACGGGGCCAAGTGGGGCAGGGGACCGGCACGGCAGCCTCGGCGAGAGCTGGGGCCCCGAGCGGCGCGAGGGCACAGAGGCCGCGGCGCCCTCCCCGCGCCGCCGGTGAGCCCCGAAGCGCCGGGCGCGGGAAGGTCCGCGCCGCCGCTCCGGGCCCGCAGTGGCGCCGGCGGAACGTGCTGGAAGCCCGGGCAGCCGCGGGGACAGCGCCCGGGGACCGGTCCGCGCCGGGGACAATTACCTTCTTTGAGGAACTGAGCGTGAATCACCAGGACGAGGAAACAGCAGAGCGCGGCCCCTGCGAGTGCCCAGAGCGCCTTCAGGAGCTGCATCGCGGAGTGCCCACTCGGCCGACGCCCCCGAAGTCGCGCAGCGAAGGTCCAGGCGCCGCATCAGCGCCCCACCGGGTGCAGCCGCCGCGGCCGCCCGCTCGCGCCCCCCATCCGCCGCCACCGCCGCGGCCGCCGCGACTGGAGGCGCCACTCCGGGCGGCGATGCGCGTCTTTCGGGCAGGGGGGAGGGGAGGGGCGGGGGGCGCCGGGGAGGGGCGGCGGGGCGGGGAGGTTAGCAGAAAGTCTCCGGCCGCGGCGGCCGCCGCTCCGGCCACTCGGCCACCATCGCGGGCTGCGGGGCGCCGGGGGCCCGGGCGCGGGGGGGCGGCCGCCGCGGCCCCATGAATCAGCCCCGCCGCCGCCCCCGGAGCCGCGCCGCCCGCAGGGCCCGGACGGCGGGCCGCGGATTGCGCAACGGCCGGCGGCGCGGGGGGGTGCTGCGCGCCCCGGCCCCTCCGCCGCTGCTCGGCGTCGCCTTCTTCGTCCCCTCCTCCTCTTCCTCTTCTTCCTTCTCCTTCTCTCCTCCTCCTCCGCCGCCGCCGCCGCCGCCGCCGCCGCCTCCGCCGCCGCCGCCGCGCCGCGCTCGCTCCGGCCGGGGCTCAGGGGGCCGCGCCGCCGCCGCCGCGGAGAGCCGGGCTCGGGGCCGGGACTGCGCGCAGGGCGCGGGGCTGCCGCACCATCGCCGCCGCCGGGGCCCGGCCGGGCCCGCCGAGATCCAACTTGCGCGGCCCGGGGCTGGCGGGCCGGTCGCCCCCCTTCCGCCCCGGACGGGGCCGGCCTCCGCGCTCCCCGGAGCCCGCGCCTCCGCCGCTGCCGTGGGACGAGGCCCGGGCCGGCGCTTCCGCGGGCCGCTCGCGCTGGCCGGCGCTGCCGGGGCCGGGGCCGGGGCCGGGGCCGGGAACGCGGCCAGCGGAGGGGCCGGTGGCGGCGGCCGCCGCGCCGACAGGTGGGGCCGGCGACGCTGCGCGCCTCGCCGCCCGCTGGAAGCCGCTGCTCCGGCCCGGCGGCGCGCGCCCGCTCGCTCGCTCGCTCGTTCGGCCCCTTCTGGGGAGGCGGCCCGCGCGGCGATCGGACTCCGGCCCGCGCCCGCCGCCGTCTGCGCTCCGCCCGGTCCGCGGAGCCGCCGATGCGCACTGGGCCGCGCAGGGGACCCGGGGGACCCCCCGCCGCCCTGCAGCGCCCCCGCCTGGCGCGCCGGCGGGTCAGGCGGGGCCTGTCCAGCCGAAAACCGCGGGTCGGGCTCCACCTAGGTGCGCAGGGGCCTCACTGCAGAGCCTCCGCGGCGGCTGCGGGAGCGGGGCGGGCGGCCTCCGGCGGGCTAGCCCAGCCCCCTCGCACCCCCGCGGCCGGCGGGGGGAGGGGGGCGCGGGGAGGACCCTGGCCCAGGCCTCACTGCGGCCCAGGCCCGACCTGCTGTGGGTTCTGAAAAAGGGCCCCTCTGCCCGGAAACACATGCGCGCGCGCCCGCGCGCGCGCGCGCACACACACACACACACACACACACACACACACTCTCTGGGTCTGGTGTGTGAAATCCTCCAGGCCAGCTGCTAGGCGCCCGAGCACGTGGGAGCACAGTACATGCCCAGGGAAGGCTCCAGAGGAAACAGCGGGCACCTTCTTGCCCGCCTCTATCCCGCCCCTAGCAAGGGCGGGTGTTTCTTCCTGGCAGATTTCCTCACCTTCCCAGGGCCCTGGCCCAGGAGCATCTGTGGTCAGATCGCCCCCAAGCACAGCGGCCAGGGTGGTAGGCCTTGAGGCACTTGTGCACCAACTGAATTCGAATGCCCAGCAAAGAGCTCTGCAAGTGGGTTGGGGCAGGGACCTATGCTTGGCCCTGCGCTTCCTGTGTGAGGCCCTGTGTGTGTGTGTGTGGGGGGGGGGGGGTCACAGACCATCCTGGGGCAGAGGGTCCTTGTGACTGTAAGGTAGGCCCGGAGATGTGGTGCAGGGGTCACAAGAAGGCTGTTTCCTTCCTGCCCAGGCATCTCAGTGTAGTCAAGGGAAAGAGGCCAGATCTGGAGAGGGCTCCTAGAGGTCAGATAGCTCTAACCTCTCAGTGTACATTTGGGGAAAGTGGGGTCTGCAGAGACATGGACACCGGCACCAAATCCAACAATAAAAAACCGGCCAAGACTAGCGCCCGACTCGCTACTGTCTGCCTCTCACGATTCTGCTGTGCCAGCCCCTGATCAGAAGCGGGGGGGGGGGGGTGGGATGACAGGCAAGCCCACACCTCTGGGTGAGTCACCTCCCTGGGAAGTCGAAGGAGACCAGGACGCCAGTCCAAGCCCTCACCTGGAGAAGTGGCCTGGATCTCACTCCAGCCGGGGACTCAGGAGCTCAGAGAGGGTTGGTGTTCTGCAGCCCCTCCTCAGAGCCCTGTTTCCTGCCCTGCTCCTCTGCCTTCGTCCCCAAGACACTTTCCAGTGATGCCCTCACCTGAAGCGATCGGTCAGGGAACCGCCCTGCCCAGTATGCAGAGCCTGACCTCCACCAAGGTCATTGCCTTCCTTCCTCACGTGGAGCTGAGCCGTCCCCTTCAGAAGCCTTGAGGGTCACCAGGGCTCTTGCTTCACCTGCACACCCAAGACCCCAAAGGGACCTCAATCAAGAAACAGAGCCCACCTCTGACAGCCACCTGTTCCCAAGCAGGTGGATAGTATTTGAAATTTGGAAAAATATTCTAAATTCACCCGGGGAACTTTTAAAACTAACCATTTGGAGGATCCATCTGTAAAGAGAATTCAAGAAAATAAAGTTCATAAAATGAAGTGTGTGTGGGCATTATTTTTCAACAGGTGGAACCGAGGGACCTGTGTGTCATGCCACAGGGAACGGAGCCTCCTCCTTCTCTGGGCGCCGAGAACTTCCACCGGTAAATGTGTGCGGCATTGCTTGTAACCTTAGAGAAGGTAATGGGAACATCGGGGGACACCCAAGGCCGGCGCCCACGAGAGCCGGTTAACAGTGCACATCACGGAGGCCCATGGTGCCACCGGGAAGTCTGTTCAAGAGCAGGACATGAGCACAAATGCAGACCTCAGAAGGAGACATCCAGGTCTGATCAGAAAGACGTTTTCAAAGATGATAAATCTTCAACGGTGCTGGACAAGAATGGGGACAATCTGCCAGAAAGGATGGGAGATTGTGGGGCCGGTTGCTGCGGAAAAGAAAAGGGGCTGCAGCCGGAGCCATCAGAAAGACGCCCAGGTCCCCCCGACCCCCCGCCAGCACCTGTGATGCCAAGGGACGGAGCAGCGCATCCAGGGGGCACAGGCATGTGCTCACAAAGTGGACGGTTGGTGGACAGGGTTGTATTTCCAAAGTGCCGGGTTAGTCTGTACCCCCACCCTGCCCACATGACACACAGCTGGTGTCAGACTTTAGTTCAGTCCAGAGCCAGGAGAACGCTGTCCAAAGAGAGGGGCATCCGGCCTGGGGAGGGTCCCCAGAGTGCTGGAGGCATTGGAGCCTGGATGGAGAAAGTATGCACGTTGTTTAATGTGTCCTTAATTTACAATTGGCATTAACCTTCAATCGGGCATGTAGGCAGTAAACACGATATTTGGGTGTAACTAACGGAAATCACAGGAATCCTCGTACCATTTTACAGCTCTTGGGAATATTGCAAAGTGGTGTTTATGTTCACCCTGATTTCTAACTAGAGCTGTCCCACGGCCAGACATTTTTACATAATGTTTTAATAAAGAAGTAAACATATTACTGCATCAAAAGAGACTCTCCAACATTTGATAAAACTCATTTCGATATAATTGGTTTTCTTAGTAACTTTCTATATTTCTATGCTATTCTGAGAAGGGTCCCATAGGCTTTGCCAGATCGCACAAGCGAGACTAGGAAACACCCCCCCACACACACCCCGGAATGTCCTGGTCAACCAAGAAGCCTGCTGGGCTACCCAGCCAGACCTGCGCTAATCAGTCACTGTGCACCCCTCAACCTTTATTCCTATCCAGAGAGGACCTGGCAGGCAGGGCCACGGCACAGCTATGGAAAGGCGGTGGTGTGAACTGGGAGGAAGGCTCGGGATATTGATATTCTACACTTGACAATGAGGTGGCAAGGATCAGAGATGCTTCAGGGAAAAGTGAAATAATAAAAATCATTCCGAGTAGCATCATTCAGGCTACTGTGAGGAAACAGAAAGACAAGAAAGAAGTCTTGGAAATGAACGTGCTAACCAACGTGAAGCTCGATGGCATGGACATTCCTGAACACCAGGATGTGGAAGATACTGCCTAGGACGTGTCCCAGAATAGGGAGCAAGGAGAAAAAGCATTGAGAAGGGAGGTGAAAGTTGAAACATGCAAGGTGTATCCTGGGTGCCAAACTTTCACTCACTAGAAATTCTAAAAGAGGGAAAAAAGGCAACCGAGAAGAGGAAACAGTCAAATAAATGAGCAACATCTTCAGATAGCACGGGCCTACCATATTCTGAGTAGATCCAATGGGCAGGCCCAGACCCAAGAAACGCAAGAAGCTCTCAAAATTTGGCAGAATAAAAAGAACACGACCAACAAATAATGACTGTTCGTTAACAACACTGCCTTCTAGAAGCTACTGGAGCAGGCAGGGTCTTTAAGTTCTGATGGGAAAAGATATGGCGTCTAGAATTTTATACCCAGCCAAGCTGTCGACAAAGCAAACCATTTAAGGCTGTTTGGAAGTTCCATTTTCCTATCACAGACCCCAAGCAAAAAGCTGGCCTGGGAGGACAGCCCAGCTGCCAAAGGAGTCAAGAAACGAGCTGTGCGGATACAGGATGAAGGAAAACATAGCCTCTCGACTCTTCCAAAGTACAACAAATTGTCAAGAATACGATACAAATACACTAGACCCTCATATTCAGAAGAGCTTCCTTCAACGGGTAAAATCTTTACCACGTTCTTCTTCTTCCAAAGTGCTAGTCACAAATATGAAACCTGCATAAACATTTGTGCAGTAATACTGCCATATTTTCATTTTCAAGTTTTAAAATCAAGATGTAGAGAAAGCTTGGAGAAGTATTTATAGTAGAAAGATAAATAGAAATTTTTACATCTTGTTTTTTTTTAAATTATATGAAAACAGTGAGGTGGGGAGTTGAAGCACAGAGTGGGCTTGGCGCCTTCTTCCCCGCCGGGAACGCGGCGAAGCAGGTGCCCCCCAGCGGTGACCAGTCACGACATGTCAGGACACACCTAAACTCAGAAGGTTAGGTCAGGTTAAGTCAGGACAAGTTATAGTGGGAGGGCCAGAACAGGGAAAGAGAACTCTATTAACAATTCTGTTCCTGGGGCAAAGGGCAGGGTGTGGGGCAGAGGGAGGCAGAATCCTGCTTTGCATTTTGAACCTGGATTTGTTACTTGAAAGTTTGTCTTTTCCACATGCGCGTCATTCGATGCTCTATCATTTGAGGAAACCTAGTATCGCAAAGACAGTGTGAACTGTGTTCTATCCACGTAACGTGACTGTCCGCGTCCGTCAAAGAGAATGAGACAATGGTGTATGTATCCGTGGACATGCGTGTGCACATATTGCTAACTTGGTGTGAACGCACACGCTTTCTAACAACCAAAGGCTGTGAGAGCAGAAGGGGCACGACGCAGGCCTTGGTTAACGGGGAGAGGTCATCTCAGTGGGGGAGAGTCAGGGTGGCCTCCTCGGGAGGGGAAGCTAGGGGCAGCTGCAGGAGAGGGGAGCTCGCCGGCAGGCCGGGAAGCAGGCGGCTCGAGTCTAGGACTTGAGGATGTAGGGGATCGATCTTCAGGCCAGTGTGTGCCGACCCGGAAGGCCACGGTCTCCGGGAGGCCTCGGGCACGTGCGGAGCGGAGCTGGGGATCGGGACACTGGGGCGAGTACAGCATAGCCTTCAGGGCCCAGATGCCCCGGGCAGGCCCAGAGCGAGGTAGCTCCCTCTCCTCCCGCGTCCACGATGGGGCGAGTAAGGAGGGCGGTGTTGTGTGTGCTCGGGGACCCCTGGAGGGGAACCACCTGGAGGCCTCGCCCTCAGCCAGGACCAAAGCAAGGGCCCATGGGGACTCTACCAGAAGTGACCACGGCCGCTTCCACGTGGATGTCGGTGGCATCTGTGTGCAACTTTGTGGGACCCAGCCACCACTCCAACAAGAGTAATTATGCAACAACCCGGCAGGGCCTGAGCCTGGGAAACAGAGCAGAGTCCCCACGGGGTCCCCAGACGTACCCCCAGGACGGGAGAACGTGTCTCCCGGGGCGGAGCCGTCCTGCCCACACGGACACCCTGAAGCCTTGACCACTCCCCTACTCCCAGTGTCCTCCGGAGGCCCCATCCAAGGACAGACAGGCCACAGCAGAGGCCGCAAAAGAGAAAGCCTCCTGGACCGAACTGTGACGTCAAAATCACGCGGTCCCCGGTATTAATGCGGAGCACGCTCGCGAGGCGAGGGGAGAGAACGGGTTAGCACGGAGGGGACGGGCGGGGAGGAAGGCCGGTCCCCAGGAATGCCGGCCTCAGCCCTTGTTCCCTTGCCGCACTGGCGGGGCCACGACTAGGCCCACAAAGACGACACGCTTGGGACAAGCGGCCACGGGTGAGACCCGTATCTCTGGCCGAGAAAGGAGCCACAGCGAGGAGAGCAGGTGTTGGGACACTGTCGAGAAAGCAGGGAGGCCACCCCGATGTGGTGGAGGAGACGTTACAAGCGGTGAGACCCGGGCAGTGATTTAAGGCCGGTTCCGGCGAGATCTGGAGAAGGCCTGGATAAGGGCGGTGGGGGGAGATGTGCCAGAAGCCCGTTGCTGGGGCCGGCAGCGGGGGTGGGGTTGGGTCTGAAACACCCAGGATGGAGGGGGTGGGCGGCCGGGGCACGGGGCACGGGTCATGGGTCATGGGTCTGGGGTGGAGAGAGAAGGTCTGGGTGCCCAGAAAGGCAACAAATGCCCAGAGTGGGGCAGGCTGCACCCGTGGGCACCTCCAAGGGGCCCCGGGGCCGAGTGCCGGGCTGGTGCCTGGACACCCAGCGGGCTGAGGAAGAGGCGTCCGGCCAGCAGGTGCCCCTGGAGCCCCCGGGTCACAGATGCTCAGCATCTGCAAGCAGCGTGCTTATGGGGCTTCTGTGCAGCGGCCCCTGCGGGCAGGGGGTACACGTGACGGGTGAGGGGGCCCATGCATGACACACGCACCACGCACGTCAGCGCACACAGCACACGTGATGGGGCACGCGGAACACGCAAACAGTGGCACGCGGGACAGGGGCGCACATGCCAGGGAGGGGCCGGACTCAAACCGGACTCTGTCTGGTTTCAAGGCTCGATTCTTCGTAAAGGGCAAAATCCCTGGCAGGGCTCACTCTGAGCCAGCGTCAGTCCTTTCTACCCTTGGGTGAATGAGTTCCAGATCCTTTCTCTAGAGCGGAAGAAACCAAGCGAGCAGAACCTGTGGGGGGAGGGCACAGAGAGAGAGAGGTAGCAGGGAAAGGGCACCAGCTGAGGGAGGGCGAACGGGGAGACTGAGGCTCCCGGCTGGGGGAGGGGTGAGAGAGCGTGTCCGCGTCTCCTGCCCATAGGTCGGTTGTGCTTCGGGATAGCAGAGCCCGGGCAGGCCCCGAGGGCCCAGCCACACCCGTGAGCACAGACCTCTTGCGGGCCTGGAGGTTTTGTCCTTACCGTCACCTCTCCCCGTGGCCTCGCTGCACCCCCAGAACATAGAGGCGATGATCTCAGCAAAACCCACCTGCTCGTTGGGCCACCAGCTGGGACCGAACCCCCTCCACCCGGCACTCGCAGCCGCCCGTGATGGGCCCTCGCCCCTCACCAGCTCCGTCTCCCTGCCCTGGGGCACAACGGGCCCCTCAGTGCACATGGACCCCTGCCGACGTCCCAAGGCCAGCATCCAGCCAGACTCCGCCAGGAATCCCGTGCTAAACCCTCATCCTACGTGACCCACTCTGCAGTGCCACGCTCTGCCGTGGCCTCCCCTCCCTGTCCGCCCATGGCCTCCCTGGCCTGGGGCTCCGAGCCAGCAAGGCTGTGTCTCTGTCCTGTGCACCGAGGGCCTCCCCAGCCAAAACGGAGGAGGAGGAGGGAGGAGGTGGGGGAGGACGGGGAGGGGGTGGGCTCTCCACTGGGGAGCAGACCCCCCCCCCCCCCCGCCTCCGGCCGATCTCCCAGGACGCTCAGCCAGCTGCCTGCCCAGCTCTCCCCTCCCCGCCCTGGCCACCGTCACCTTGCTCCCCGTTTGGAAATTCTTCTCTTTGCTCCGCACCCATCAACCCACATTATAGCTGCGCTTACGTCCCAGTTGCCCCAAGTGCGGAACGTCTTCTGAAAGCATCTCCCAGTGAGCCTAGAGGGACACCACGGACGTGCCCGGTGCCCCCGTTCCTCTGACAGATGTGCACCTGCTGAGGCTGAGGAGCATTTGGGAGGGGGAGGCACGCGCTCCCGCCCAGGCGCCCACCCGGCGGGCACGTGCTGTGACCGGCGCCAGCGTGGGCTCCTGAGAGCTGAGCACGCGGCCGGGTGGGCGGCCGGACAGGGGTCTCGTGTGGACGGAGGGAGGGCTTGCGGAGGAGCGGACCTGAGAACACCGAGGCCTCCGTCTCAGGGACAAGATGCCGGATTCTGCTCAAAGCGGGCCCCGCAAGCGAGGTCGAGCTGAGCAGTGCTGGAAACCGGGAAAGATCCGGGGCTCCAGCCTCGCGAATACTTCTTTAAATGTTGCCGGACGGAGAATCCCGTGCCTCGGAAGCTGGAACGGGAAGTTTCCCCAGGCCCCCGCTCTCCTTACCACCCCGAGTGCGGGATCCGGGGACATAGGGGTCCCCACTATACTGTGCATGGGGAGAGCCACTGCCGGTCCCCCACGGCCAGCATCCCGGGAGAGCCACCCAGCCGTGCGGTCTCCGGGCCCAGGCCCCCGCCCGGCGCTTGGCGGTGTGAGTGGGTTCTCACGTGTCCCCCGGGGCCCACCCTGCGCCTGAACCTGGAGCCCTCGCAGGAGCTCCGGGTGGGCTCCCGGGAAGCTCCGGCCGGCAGGATCCGGTTCCTGCCCCAGGGCCACCCCCACTGTCCATCCCGTCACGGCCACTGGGGGTGACAGAGTGGCCAAGGGAAGAGAGCGTCTGTCTCCTGAGTTTCTGTTCTCCGCCTCCAGGTCCCTACAAGCTCTCGGAGCCTCGGTTTCCCCAGCTGGTCTCCTCCACAGGGCTGCCCAGTGGAGTCACTGAGGCTGGGGGCTGTGAGGGGGCATGTGTCCCCAGGCTCCTGTTCTGACCCAGATGGTGATGACGGCTATTATAGGCGTCAACCAGCCCCAGAACATTCCCTCCCGGACTAGTGACCTCCCCTCCCCACAAGGCCACAAGCTGCTCCTACAAAGCTTGGTGACCTGTGCCCACCCCTCTTGCCGCGGCCCAGGCTGGAACCTTCCCAGGTCCCCGGGGGATGGAGGAACTGACCACACAAACAACAGACAGTGGCCAGACCACACGCGACAGTGGACTCTGACCCCCCAGCTCTGCGCAGCCACCGGGAAGCCCGGCCTCCACCCCCGCAGCCAGCAGGCTGATCAGCTGGCCCAATTTTGCCCCCGCTCAGGACCCACAAGAGAGTCAAACTTGTCCCACCGGCCGCAGGACGCAGCGGAGCCACGGGGCCACCGCGCCCCCGCCGGCCACCCGGCCTCTGCTTGGCCTCCTGCAGTCGGGGACTTGGCGGCCACCACCCTCCCCCTCACGGCTGTCCCCTCGGGGCCCCAACGCACCACATGCACACGCGTCCTGGTCTCGGGGCTGCTCTGGGGCTGCCAGACTAAGGCACTTGCTGGGAGGTGCCCCTTTCGTAGAGACAACGGCAGGGGCCTACCCGGTACTGAGCCCACACCGTGGTCCGAGGCAGGAAGGACAGAGTTCCAAGTGGTCCTGGCGGGGGGCGGGCTGGCCTGGGGCGCTGGGAGCAGGAAGGCAGTTGGGAGGCCATGGGCATCTCTCCCGCGGGGCCCTCGGCCCTGTGCCACTCGACCCCCTCCGCTGACTATTCTCCCCTGTCAGTCCAAGACTCAGGCTTTCGAGGTCCTGACAGGCCTCAGGGGCCGGCCGGGGTCCAGGCCCTCCCTCCCCAGATGAGATGCCGACCTTGGTCAGGGGGAGACGTGGCTGGTCCCTCTGAGTCACAGACCACCCCCCACCCACCCACCCAGGAGCCTCCGGGTACCCACTGATCCACTTTCTAGAAGGGGCTGGGGGAGCAAGGCTCCAGAGCAGTCTTGATGACAGGGGGGTGACCGCTGACATTCCACTCTCCTATGGGCCAGGAGCTGGCCGGGTCCACGCCGTGGCCCTAAGCCCTGAGAGAAAGAGACAGAGGCACGGAGCCCCCGAACCTGTGTCAGGGCAGGAGCCCCAGGGGTCATTCACCGGAGGCTGCCCAGCAGCTCCCACCAGGCCCTGTGGCGGCGGGTCAGAAATGACTTTGGTCACCTGCCGCCTTTCCCAGAGCGTTGGGGGCCCAGGGCCTGACCCTGAGCAGGGGCTCTGGGAACCAGGAACACTCACCTCTAAATGAGGCTGAAGCCCGAGTCAGAATGTCAGAAACAGCTATTGCATTGTAGGAAATGCGTGGGGTCACTGTTTGTGAGGCGGTTTATTACCGCCTGCTGGTGTCTGGAACTTTCTAACGGGGATGCTGGGTCGTAGCGGCAATCATCACCTCGATAACAGCACGCGTCAATCACGTCGCCACCGGAGAACCAGCGGGTTATTGCGGGCACGAATAGCAAAGTGGACGCTAAATGTTTTCTAGGCCGTCAAGCGCCCGGCCTGGGAGGGCTTTGCAGGAGACGCGAGCCACCCCGAGTCTGCACGCAAGGTCGCCCAGGTGGCCTTCCAGATGAAACTGGCCAGAAGAGGCATTCTCTGTCATTGCCAACACGCATGGGCCATGCCACGGCCCAGGGCAGGGATCCGTCACACCGGAGGGGCAGAAGGCAGGGACAGCAAGGCTTTGCAGAGGCCATGGCCAGGCGGGGCTGGATGGCGGGGGCCGGGTCATTCCCAGGCGGGGTGTCTGCCTCAGCATGGCAGCCTCAGGGCCTGAATCAGAGGCCCCACGCCCGTGGAACCCCCCGCCACCCCAGCAGCCCTCGTCTGCACAGAAGATTCGAGACTGCAGGAACGTGAGGGCCCGCTGTCCTCCTCCACAGGCCACAAGAACAGACGCAGCGCAGGAGGCTTCAACAACACCGTTTCCCCAGTTCTGGAGGCTGGACGCGCGGGATCCGGGTGTCGGCAGATCTGGTTCCGGTGGGAGGGAGGCCTCTTCCACGGCGGACAGACATCACCGTGCTCCTGTGTCTTATAATCGCACCACGGGGCCCCAAGTCACGACCAAAGCACATCCTAGAGGCCACTTGCACACACTCTGGGGGTTAGAGTGTCAACACACGCGTGAGCAGGCACAGGCCACAGGCCACGGCGCCCATCACTGCAGACGTCCCAGCGCGCACCTGCTCCCACGCGGTCTCTGGAAGCCTGCGGGCTGGGGGAGGAAGCCCGGGGGGGGCCATGCCACCCCCGGCTCCGTGGCCCACGTGGCACTCAGGTGTCCTTGTGGACCCGAGACGGCCAACCCTTCCGCTGCCCTGTGCCTCCCTCCTCACTGTCCACATGGCCGTGGCCACCTCACTGTCCCACAGCCCCTGGACCACGTCTCCCAGCTGCTCTGCGTGGAAATGCCTGGGACACGTCTCCCGGCTGGCCAGATGAATAAACGAACACGAGGGCAAGGAGGGACGTCCCCCCACACTGCCGCCGCTCCTAAAGGCCGCCCTCACACTGCCGATGGCGGGACAGCATGGCAAGGACCCAAATGGACCTCGACGCCATTTAATAACTTCATTATTGGCTTTGAGGATATGACCCTGTAAGTGATCTGCAGCTGGAAAATGCAGACGATTATGGGCTCAGAGACACAGAGAGGTGTGACGGCCATTAAAACACATTATGTCAGCTCCAGAGAGGGACACATTCAAACCCAGATTTAATTTGTCCGTGTGTAAAACGCGAGACTGTAAGAAACACCTGGGGCAAGTAAAATGAGTGTGTGCCGAGGAAAAGCAGGCGACGATTTGCGGGCTCCCAGCAAATTGAACATAAGCTCTCATTATAATGCAGCCACAGCGAGCGAGCACGCAGTAATGGCTACATGGGGACGGTGGGGCCCTGGCCCGGAATGAGAATGAAGCACACAGCCCGGCTCTCTAGCCGCCCGGGACCTCCCGACACCCTCCTGGCCCCGGATCCTCCAACGTGCAGATCCCGGAGGACCCGGGGGGGTGGGGCAGACATGCACACCGCCCTCCCTTGTCCCTCGCCCCTCCGCCAACGAGCATCTGACTCGGCGGCCGCCACATCTCCCAGACCTACTTCCGCGAGGGCGGGCGGCGCCCCCAGGGGACTGAGCCCTGGGACTCGGGTGCGGGGAGAACGCGAGAGGCGGGCCGGCAGGAGCCCCACACGGGCTTTGACGCAATGGGGCGGTGGCTCCCTCTGAGCCCCGCGGGACCCCCTCACTCTGCCCGTCTGCCGGTCCCCGTGGCCCTCCTCATCTCCCGGGGGAGCCCCTCGATCCCCAGGACTTGCTCCTGGAAGGCGTTGGTCATGCCTGGACCGACCCGGAGCGTCCACCGGAAGGGGAGGCAGCTCGGCAAGGTCGCGGTAAGGACTCAACACGCGGACGTGTGTCCAGGCCTTCCCCACGATGAGGCAGGCACGCAAGACACACAAGGGGCAGGAGTGGCCCGGCGGAAAAGGTGTCACTGGGGAGACGGTCACAAGGAGGCTCCAGCCCCCCTTCTGGCACCCCCCGCCCCAAGGGCAAGACTCAGAGATCAAGTCTTGGGGCCATTCCTCAGGGCCCACGTGGATGTCACGGTGGTGACCACACATCGGTGACCACCCGAGGCCGGGGCCACACGACACCGTATTCCCAGACGCTCGTCTGTCCCCTACAGCTGCCGACCAGTGGCCAGAATTCGCCGTGTGGCCTTCGGAAGGGGGAGTGTTGTTTCCTGTCATTTTAAATCTGAACCGGAGCCTGGTCCCCAGCTTCCTCCCGAGGTGCCCCCTCAACTGCCATCAACAGAGACGGCCGTCAAGCCCACGGCCAGGTTCCACAGGCTCAGGCGCAGCTCCCAGAGCCAGGACAGGGGGCCACATCCTGGAGCTTGTGTTCTCACCAGCCGCCAGCAAAGGCCCTGAGGCCACACCCCCGGCTGACACCCTGTGCCTGGGGCTGGATGCACACTACACAGTGTAGCTGGTGTCTGGGCCGCAGGGAGGGGGGAGGTGCACGCTGCTCCTTCTGGACAAACCCCCGACAACAGGGACGCCAGCTCTGGGCATAAAGGAGGTGGGACGAGAGTGCAGGGCAGAGGCTGAGAACCGCAGCCAGGAATGTCTCCAGTCAGATCCTAGAAAGAGGCCCCTGCGGGCTGAACACAGTAGCTCGGGCCGCCAGCGCACAAAGAGCCTGGGCCCCGGGATGGGGAGGGCCGGGCGCTCCCGGGTCCGCGAGGTGCCCCTCGGCCGGGCCCGTCCTGGGAGCAGCCTCCAAGGATGCCTCGTCCGTGCACCACACTGTCTGGTGTCTGCGGGGCGAGCTTGGCCTTGTCCGTGGTCACGGCCTGTCACGCCTGCCGTGGCCCCCGTGGCCCCGGAGGCCACCACCCTCCCCAGGATTGCCAGCTTCCCTTCACAGGCAAAGGTGTCCCCACGTGGGCCTGCCTGGGAAGCATCTCTCCCCAGGTGAATACAGATGGCAGGGGCCGATTTGAATAAATCTATTAATTATCCCCAGCTTAGCACACACACACACATACGTGTGCGTGTGTGTGTGTGTGTGTGTGTGTGTGTAAGCCGCAGCTCCTAAATAATGTAATTTCAAAAACCTCAGCATCTATTACATTGAATTACTTCCCCGTGTGGTGTGCAGGAAGAAGTCTCACTGCTAACCATGTCGGTCCCCAGAGCCTACAGGCCTCAAGGGGGCCGTTCCCTGCGCCTCCAGGGTGCACGGGCGGGGAGCACTTCCTGCCAGGGACCCGCCTCCTCCCAGGCCCCCTGGGATCCCCCCAGTGATCGGGACAGACTCATCTCCTCTGCCCCAGAGCCCCTGTCTGTGACCCCCACGGCTGACCCCACCGGCCCCTGGGCGAAGCTACCACTGAATCTGATTCTCCCCCAAAGGACCAGGCTTCAGCATGAGGTCTTAGCCAGGACCCCGTGGTCCCCGCCCAAACATCAGGACACCCTCCCTGGGAGGTGCAGAGGTCCTCACTAGCATGTGTCCGCATGGCTGGGGCGGGGGACGTGGGGGGGCACCGTCGGGCCGGGAATCCCAGGGCCTGGGCCTTGGAGGACGCTGCCCCAGGAGAGGTGAAGATTTCCAGTGCGTGGCCCTACAGTGCCGGACCATCAGCCAAGCTGTACCTCCTTGCCTTATGCCCTGGGACAGGTGTCCTGAGGGCCCCCGCCCCACTGTGGCAGCGGGGCTTGGACACGTGGTCCCTGCAAAGGTCATCCCTTCTCTGAAACCCTTTGGTGATGGGGTCACCGAGCCGCAGGAGGCCTCAGAGCACAGGGCGCCCAAAGTGTGGGCGTGCCCCACAGTCCCCAGGCACATCCAGGGTTAACGATTCCTTCTTGCCTTGTTTCCCTGTCTCTCTCTGGTCAAGATCGGAGCTTCTGAAGGCACAGACGCACTTGAACATCCGCCGTGTGAAAGTGAAGATTCCAGACAAAAGCCACAGCATGAGCTGGAGGGGGAGGCGTCCTCCCTCAGCCCGGGCCCCAGAAGGAGTGGAGGGGGTGTGGACTGCGGCCGAAAGGCTCTGAGCCGCCGGGGTCCGAGGGCCGCGCTCTGAGAGCGCAAGGAAGTGTGAGCGCGTGCGGAGGAGGCCTGAGGCCAGCGGTGCCGCTCAGGAGCGCTGGGCCCCGTCGCCCCCAAGCCACACCCTGTGCTATCCTTCCCCCTGCTCCCCAGGTAGCGACAGGCCGCGGAGGGCTCCCGGTTCTCCCCCAGGGACCCACTGTCTTCCCCCTGCTCCTGTCTCCACCTCCACCGACTCTCAGAACCTGCGGCCACGCCTGCCACACGGCTGTCTCGGGTCCCACTCGCCAGAAGCATCGTCCAGTGACCTCTGTAGACACAGAGGAGCCGGCCCAGGGAGGCTCTCGGGGACCCCTGACCCCAGGCACCTTCGCGGAGACCATCCAGGAAAGGGACAGCCAGGGACAGGTGCACCCACCTGCTGGGGAAACAGACACCTGCGTGGGCAGGTTGTAGGTGTGAAGGGCATCTAGGCACCTAGACATTCCTAGATCGCATCCCAGACACCTGGGAAGTGGTGAAACTGTTGTCATCTGGGGGTCTAATCCATTAAAACAATAGCTCTTAATGTTCATCCATTTCTGGCAATAAATGGCGGTAATCGTTTGCCCATGAAGCTGCCGTGACCTTCACTGAACCCCAATGGTGCTCATCCGTGTTCTCGTTAAATGACGGGCCCCCATCGCTCTTTGAAACCCGAAATGCTCTCCTTCCCAGAATTGCCAAAGCCTCCCCAAAGAGTAATTAACTCATGCGATTAAAAATGTAATATGTTGGGGACATTTTTTACTTTACGAAGGTACCAGGTTAAAAGTTTTAATATGCACTGTATTAATCATAAATCATTTTGATTAAAAAAAAAAAGCTTCACAGAACGAGAAGTAATTGGAAAAGCTTCGTTGTCAATGTTGGATTATGATAATTTCTTTCCTATCCTAATTTTTATTAATGAAAAAGAAAGTGATGAACGAAAGCGGCCGTCAAACTCCTGCACCGTCACAGCCGGCGGTCTGGGGAGCCTTTCCGGAATGTTCTGAAGATGTCGGTCCCGTGTCCCCAGGCCCCGCAGGGGAAGCTCCTCCAGCGGCCCCAACACAGACTGGGGAGTGGGGAGCGGGGGCGCCCGAGGGCAAGGCCATGGGTCTGCCCCACGTTCTCTGCTCTGGGGGAAGCTCTGTGTGCCCCTCGATGCCACAGGCAGGGGACGGTGGCCTCGTCCCCACTGGGGAGGGAAGGACACCGAGAGCTGGCAGGTGAGTGTGTTCACCCACAGGCATCAGCACCCGCCTGGTGCCCCGTTCTGGGCAATGCTGGGGGCTGGGAAATGCCCTCTGAGCGATGAAAGGCCTGAACAGAGAAGGGCACAGCTCCACAGGTCAGGGAACAACAGGGTGTGGCAGATGTGAAACCACCAGGGACAGAGAGCCCGAGGGGGCTGGGCCTGGACTGAGTGGCCACGAGACGTGAGCTCAGAACGCCGCAGGAACCTTCCAAAAGGCTCACCGTGCCCCGGAAAATGAGCAGGGTCCCCAGGCCGAGGAAGACTCGGGCACAGGGGCCGGGCGGGTGTGGAACTGGTGGCTGCCCTGCCCCGTCCCGTCAAACACGGGCACCGGGGACCAGCAGAGAAGCAAGTCCCCCTAAACACTCACATGTCTGTCACCAGCCTGCCTGAAGCCCTCCACCAAACCCGCCATCGGGGTCACAGGCGCCTGATCTCATCAGCTTGCACCTGTCCCGCCTGCACCGGTGACCCCTCCCCCCTTGCACACTGCCACTCCCTCCCCCCGGCGCCCTCCCTGTCATCTCAGGATCCTTCACCCCCTCTCCCACCATCCTGCCCCCAGCGCACTCCTGTCAGCCGGCCAGACACAGGGGGACGGGCTCCCGACCCTCCCCGGCACCCAGTAGTGTGCAAGCCACCATCCCCTCGTGTCCCAGGCACCCCATGTGTCAGTCCTTGGTCGGGGTACCGGGGGTGCTGCCGTGAGCACAGCCAAGGCCTGATCGACGCCCCCTCTGTAACACCTGCGGGTGTGAGTGACATTGCCATGGAAACACACTTAGCAGGGCAGGGACGGCACAAGGGGAGAGGCCATCTGAGTCACGCTGGTCCTGGGCGGCCTCCCCCAGGAGGTGACATTTGTCAGAGACCAGGACTGCAGAAGTCACGATGTGTGGACGGACCTATCCGAGAAGGCAGAGCAGGGCCTGATCCGAGAAATGTGGCAGAATCTCCAGTCCATCGGGAAGGGCTGAGGCAGGGCCGGGGGGTGAGGGGTGGGGGGGGGGGGGAGGGAGGCAGGGCAGAGGCGGACAGCAGGGGGATGGGTCCGGACAGTCCTGCAGGCTGGGGAGCCGCAAGGCAAGTCCACAGCCCCAGCCACGGTGGCGTCTCTAGTGTGTGGATCAGGCGGAAGCCAGGTGGCCCGTTCGGGTCTCTCTCCGCCCCGTCTACGCCATCTACACCCGGGCGGCACTAGACTCGCTTCATGTCCCCGCACAGGCAGGGCCTCGGGACGTGGAGGGGACACGTGAATGAAAAGCAGCGATGCCGAGGGCGGCTCTCATCAGAACAGCAAGGGGCCGAGCCTGACCAACAGCCCCAGGGGAGCCCAGCGGACCCCTCTGCGCACAATAAATATTTACTTAAGGTTTTTCCAGTTGTCAGCGTGATAAACGGACCCCTGACACAATCAATGAATCAAGTAAGCCGAGTTAATCTACAGGAGGCCCTCCTAGGGCACACCCCACTCTGCCCGCCACGCAGAGCGTGGGGGGTGATGGGAGTGGGGGGGTGGGGGTGGGGCACCCCATTCCACTCAGGACTGGGCACGGCGGGCCCAGGGTGGGGATGGGGCAGAGGGACAGGGACAAAGCGTGGTCTGAGCAGCTGTCCGAGGACCGAAGAGACCCAGGCCACGGGGCAGAGCCGAGGACAAGCAGGGACTGAGGTCCTGCCGGTGAGCTCGGCCTCCCCGACCTGATGCACCAGCTGCCTGCAGAAGGGACTTCGCCCCAGGCCGTCCCCAGGCCACACCCGCAGGCCAAACGGGGATGTCCTCACCCCCAAAGACATCCTTGGTGGGGCCAGGTTTGCAGCCCAACCCCCTCCCGTGCCCGCGTCCCTCATGGGAGGCCAAGCCGAGTCCATTTAATCCCAGAGCAACTCAATTCAGTCAACGCTCAATTCAACAGGAGACCTCGCAGCCTGATTTACGTTCTTTCAAGATTCCTCCAGCGTGTTCCCTTCTCCAGACCCGGCCCGGCGGTCACTTCCACGTAAACCTCACCGGCAGCTCCTCCAATGAGGGGACCGCGTCCTCCCCAGGCAGTGCTGGCCCCATAGCCGCTTCTGTTCCAGAATCTAACGCGTCTGTTTCCTTCTCTCTCCATGAAACCCTGGGGCCTGTTTTTGTAAATAAAGTGTAATCGGCACGCAGCTGCGCCCACCCCCTTCCGGAAGCGTGGAGCGGCGGAACAGACACTGTGGGGCCACAGAGCCAAAACCATGTCCTATCTGACCGCTCGCAGGGAAGGTCTGCTGACCCGGGTGGCACCCTGAGCTCCTCATCCTGGAAGGGACCTTGGCTATTTGTCACCGTCTCCGGACCTGAGGCAACGGGTCCCTGGCATGTTCCCCCAGCCGCAGCACCCAGTCAAAGCTCGGACTGTGAGCTCTTTGGGAGACTGGTCTAAGGGGGTGCCCCTGGGTGGGGGACCTATGGCACCCACCTCCCCACCACGGCCCGAGAGCTCCCGGGTAGGGCCTTCTCAGGCGCACAGGGCTGGCTTGCACCTTCCACAGAGTCTCTGGGCCATCAGCCCTGCAGGGCCTTGATGGGGCCACCCTGTGGGCCCAGCCCTGAGCCAGGGGCCGGGGTGGGGGTGGGGAGGTTGTGCATCAGAGCAGGGTATGGCACAAAGAACAGAGAGGAGCTTAGGGCCCCAGAAAGGCTGGACTTTGTCCGGAATGGGAGGCAGGGAGAGCCCAGGGTCGAGGGACCCTAAGATTAGCCAGCCCTTGCACGGTCACCTTCCAGAAACCTCTATCCCAGAACAGGGGTCCTGGCGTGTCCCAGCCCTGGATGGAGAGCCACCCACGGGGAAAAGGAGGAGGGAATTAGAAGCTCCCACCCACGGACCTCTCCCAGCCCCAAGCACAATCTTAAGCCCCTGAACTCCATGACTCAGTCTGCACACACACCTCTCCCAGATGGGGCGTCATGACCCCTGAGACCTCACACATAAGGCAGCAAGCTAAGGTGGGGCCTTTGCTGGAGGCCGTGGGGCAGGAAGGGACAGACAAGCCCCATTCCTGAGACCAAGCCCAAAGCCGCCCACCTGCCAGTGGGCCCTACCCAGGGCCCTGCCATGCTGGCTAGTGTCACTCACGGTCCCAGGCGGACCCGTCCTGGACACCAAGACGGCCATGTAAATGAATGAAGGCCTAACCTCAGGGCAGCTGGCCTCCCTCAGTGCCCCTCCCCCCAGCCAGGGCCAACGTCACGTGGGCAGAGCCCCAGGCAGCGCGCGTTCCCGTGTGCAGCCCTGGGCGAGCGCCATGACCTGAGGCTCGTTCTGACGGAGGAGGCAGAGGTGTCTCCCTACAGGGACCCCACAGGGACCCCGTGCAGACAAGCCTTCATGCTACACGCGCCGGGCACAGCATCTGGCACGCGGCCCCTGGGAACATGGCCCAGGACGCCGCAGCCACAACGGGGCTGGGGTCGTGGGGGCAGCTCCGGCCATGGGAGCAGAGGAGGGTGGCCTAGCTCCACGGGACGGGGCCCTAGGAACGATCTCGCCGTGGCTCTCCCCACCTCATGTGTCTTCCTCCCCACCCCCTCCCCCCTTCTGCAGAACGTGAGCAGAAGTGGAAACAAGGGCCGCCCCGGGACCCCCACGCACAGAAGTCCACACGCACCTGAAGGCAACATTTTGTGGCACAGCCCAACGGGTCTATATTTAGCGCTGAACTTGAAGCCAAACATCAAGGAGTTCTGGCACGGAATCCTTGATGGGCTCGCGCCCTTAGCGTGTGCTCTGAACACCGGCGAGCCCGCCGTCCCCTGACCCGGGAGGTGATAGGAAGGCCGGCCCTGCACAGGGGACTCTGGCCCTGCATTTATGGGGCCGTGCCCCCTGCCCGATCGGACTCACCGGAGCGGCCTCACCCCTGCACTTTGGGGCGTGGTGGGCTCAGGATGACGCCGAGCCGGGGGACGCGGGGCATCCCCGGACGGAACGCGGTGGGACCTCCTCGCCGAGGCCCAAAGCAGGGCAGCAGCTACCACTTGGGGAACCGTTTTCAACAGCAGATATTTGCTGCACAATGAGCGGAACCCAGCTGGTTCTGGGAACACTTCAGTGTGGACGTGACATGCCCACCTCACTCCCGGGGCGGGAGAAGGACCAAGAAGGTGTTTCGTCCAAGGAGAGCATCCTGGACCAGGATGCGCAGGCTCTGTGGTCCGGCAAGGCCTCCATCCACACACGGGATCCGACAAATTCGAGTCTGGAAGGCGACGGACTGTCACGAGCGGTCAGACGGTGGGGGCCGCCTTGGGCTAGGATGCTCCTGGGGGCTGGGGCTGCGAATCTGAACCGGAAGTCCCCACGGCAGGTCCCCGGGGATGATGCACTCCACCTTCCGATAGAGCAGGTGCGGAGGGACGGGGCAGTCCCGACCTCACACAGCTAAGTCACGGCCCCGGGGAGGGGGGAAGGTGCTTCTCCGGGGCCCCTGCCGCCCACCCTCCTCTCCCCGGGAGCGCTGCTGAGGCGCCCTTCGCACCCCGAGGGTGGCTCCCAGCTCTCCGACACCCCAACACCCAGGGGGCATCGGGCTTCGGACACCTGAGCCTTGCTGCTGGGAGCACTTCAGGGTCCTGAACCCCCTGCCTGCCCTCCCGAAATGGCAAAGGCTCCTCCGGTGATTCTCCGCCGGTGCCCGTGGCCGACATCACTGAGCCATCTCCCACCATCTCCCACCGAGCCTAGAAGATGCCAGAACCTTCTCAGGAGAGCCTGTCAGGCATCCGAGGTGACGTCACTGGGAAGCTGCACGCGGGGAGTACCTGTCATCCCGGAAGCCTCCCCAGCTCCCGCAGCCTGTCCGTGCGCCCTGCACCGAGCCCCCTGCCCTCTCTCTGCGCCCACCCACACCTTGTCCCCACCAGGTGCGCCGTCTGCCCAGCTGGCTCCCGGCAGCCGGTCCTCATCTCGCCGGACACGTCAAAGGAAGCAAGGAGACGCGCATGCTTTTAAAGACGGTCTCAAGCTTCGAAGAAATCGTTCCACGGTCCACTCCTTAAATTCCCCGGAGAAAGTCGGTCCACGCTTGCGCGGCCGACACAGTCTGGGGCCGGCGCTGTGGCTCCGAGGGATTAACGTCGCTTCCTCCGTCCCTCTCCCCATCACTGCCTCGCCCGGCACGTCCGGACACATCCTGCCACAAAGTCTCCGAATCGCCTGTGCCCTCGGCTTGACCTGGGCTGTCCTCCTCACGTTCAGCCCAGGCAAGCTGGCCATCGGTCAGTCACTCCAGAAGTAGCAGTTGAGACCCCACCCCCACCGTCCGCGGAGGGGTCTCTTTGCCATCTGCGTGGGCCTCGCCGTCCCCCCACATTCTGACGGCGGGGGCGGAAAGGTCTGAGGTCTTAGTTCTGGGGCTCCCAGAGGAGTCAGAGCCGGAGTGAGTTTTCCGGGGGCCCGTCCCTGCGCCCACCCGGGAAGTGAGCAGACACCCGGGGACTCTTCTTAGGCTGAGGTCGCTCTCCCTTCAAAGGCCAGTGTGTTTAGAATGTCATTTGCAAGAGACCCTTGCCGTGTTTCTGCTCCGTTCCTGGGGGCCTGGAACTCGGGAGACCAGGCGGAGAAGCATGTATTTGTGACACAGAGAAGGGCTCCCATCATGCATTTCCCCCATGCTGGGGGAGCACTTGTGCCCCATCCTGGGGACACGGGGCGGACGGCACAGAGCGGCTCTGCCCTCAGGAAGCTGACGGTCGCAGGGCCGAGGCACGCATGACCCCCGAGCCGCGCCTGGCTTGGGAAGGTCCTGAGCCGTTTGTAACAAGACACAGAGGCTGGCGGGAAGCTCAGAACATGGGGATCCCGGCAGGTGCGTGTGGAGAACGGCAGGGCTGATGGTGACAGGCGGGCAGGTACAGAGAAGCCGCTGTCCCGACAGGAGGACGCCCAGGGGGGCCCGTCTTCAGGTTACCGAGGGTCCTGTGACTCAGCTCCTCCCTGGAGAAAGGGGGGCTCCAGCGAGGAGTCGCTGCGCGTAAACCACGGGCAGCCGCGTTGGGTGCCCCGTCGGCCGTCAGTACCCGCCGACGCGGACGACCCGTGTCGTCCGGGGCGCACGGCGTCCCCAGCAGCGGGCCTGGCCCCGCCAGTGTGACTGTGTGTGCGTTTGGTCCTCACGCCCGGGCAGGGGCTAGCGTCGCTGTCCTCACCCGCGTGGGGGCCTGCGGCTCTGTCCACTGCCGAGGGCCACGTGCCAAGTGCAGCCAGAGAAGGACCCCACCCCGTGCAGCCAGCCCCAAGGCCGCCCACGCCCCGGCCCCGGGCCTCAAGGGTGGACTCGAGGGGACCCAGCCCGACCCCCGGGGGGCCCAGCCCGACCCGGGCCGTTTTGCTCGAGTGCCTGGAGGCTGCTGTTCCGTAAGCCTTGGTCCCTTCTCCAAACGCCACCGCGTGAATGCCATGAATACTATGTAAATTCCAATGCGGCCCCTTCCTGAAATGTGTGCGATCATTTGCTGCACCAAGTTCAGGGTGAGCGTGGATCTGTGACGCGTCATCCAACCTCCAGCCCCGCGTGGACCGCCTCCGCCAAGGTGACTCAGCAGGCGTGGTGGGGCGCGGGGGTGCGGTGGGGCAGGGAGGGGTGTGGCGTGTGGGGGCGCCGGGGGGGGCGGCACAGGAGGGCGCGGGGGGGCCATGAGGGGCGCGGGGGAGCTGGGGGGGACACGATGCGCCTCGGGGAGGGCGCGGGGGGCGCCGCGATCCTCTTGGGTGACTGTTGGGAAGAAGGGAGGCAGGGGCACCGGGTGACGACCCCGCACCTGGCGGGAGGTGGGTTCCGGTCGCGAAAGGAGCGATGTGTGTTCACTCTTGGTGTCTCTGTCACAGGGAGACTGAGGGTCCTTCCAGGCCGATGAATTTACATGTCCCATCGGAGAAGTCTTCCTTAGGTCAATGTGGTTTCTACACGGAACTTCTCTTTGGCCGAAAGCCTGGCGTGGGTGTGATGGCATCCTGCAGGCTCATTCCCAGAAACACAATGAATTCAGAGAACAAGTGACTTCGGCCCAGTGGGAAGGCAGCACACATGAGGCCCCTGCTGTATGCCACGTATGACAAGGAAGAGGGTGGCTGGCGGGCTGCTGAGTGACCGCCCCTCCCTCCCCCCAGCCCGCCCCTGGCTTGGCCCGGCAGGATCTGTGATGCGCAGGGGCCGGAAGTGACCACGAGCTCGGCGTGTGCTTCCGAGGTCGGGCCCCTCGTGCTTCGAGCACAGGGCAGCCCTGAGCCTCCGCCCTCGGTCGGGAGCACGCCTGCCGGCTTCAGCGGAAGCTGGCGAGTGCACAGCCTTGCCCTGGAGCCCGGGACCGGTCGGTGCGGCCCGGTCCTCACCGACCGCAGACGTGAGCGCCGTGCGGTGCCGCCGAATTTGCAGCTTCAGCGGCGGTGCTGACCTGTGACAGGTGTCAGCTTCCGGGGAGGACCAGCAGGGGAACCCACGCCCACGGTGGCCCTGGCGGGAACCGGGAGGCAGGCGGGGGGCGGGGGGACCGGGGAAGCTCTCGGGAACGTGGCAGGCCACGTCGCCTCTGGAGACCTTGCAAAATCCTCGACATCTTCCTTACCACGTTTTGCTTGTGAGAAGGAGCAGCCCCTCCGGGGTCCGATCTCCCATAAGCGCTGGGTTTTGGGAAGCCAGAATGCTGGTCTGCCCTCCAGCCACTCCTGGGGTCTCCTTGGCTTTGCAGGGGTCCCCACGCCGCTGCAGCACCAGAGGCCAGCCTCCCAGGACGGGGGGCTGCAGGGACTAAGATACCGGGAGAGCCCGTGGCATAGACACCAGTGGGGCGACAGGTGCGTGGCTCGGGCTCTGGGTGGGGACCGCCCTCCCTGGGCTCCGGCTCCCTCACTGTCATGCCGTCGAATGCCAGGTCTCGATTTTCCCCACTTGTCGAACAGGGCGGGGTACATTACCGCTCAGCGAAGTCGTTTCGTGTGTGTGTGCACGTCAGACCCCAGGAGAGAGGTGGGAGAATCCGGCCCTGTGGGGAGATCCAGATTAAGGACGTCTGGGAGGGGGCCGAACGTCTTCCCAGGACGGCCGATGCCGTGGCCCTGAAACCCACTTAGACCCACCAACTCGGCGAGGGTGGCGTTGGCTTGGTGATGTCACACCTGCAACATGGCAGACAGGGCTGGCGAGTGATGTGGAGTCTCTGAATGCAAGTCACTGTCACCCTCACTCCTGCTGGTGCTTAATTAGAGCCACCCTGGCCATCTAAATGCTGGCCAAGCTACCGGCCACGGCCAAGGACCCTGTCTCTGTCTCACCAGCACCCAGGTTCACCGTGGGCACTTCAGTGCCTAGAACCTCAAGGGCAAACCGTCCTCGCTTCCCGGGAAGGCGGGATTGAAGGGGAAAGAGACAGAAGCCTCCGGGGAGGGGTGGTCACGGGGGACCCCCACCCACACAGCTCCCCTGGCGGGTCCAAGCCTCGGGGCCGAACCTCCCCCGTGAAGCGCCCCTGGGAGCGCTCCATCCAGCACACGGAGGGGCTCGCAGGCAGAGGACAACCCTACTCCTCCCTCCCAGCAGAGGAAAATGGCCCCAAAGCCTTGTTCCCACAGAGCACGGGAGTCTAGTGGCTCGGGGCCTGTGGGATCCTCTGTAGATGGCTCGGCTGGAGGGCCACGCCGCCTTTTCATTTGAAGATACAGATACCATCAGACATTTTGATCATTTCTATTTCTGTTTCCACACTTCGATTTTGGCAGGAGTCTCTTGGGAGCTGAGGGGTGGGGGGGGGTGGAGAGACACATTTTTCTCTACCGTTTTTAATCTTCTTTTATTTATCAAACTTAGCTCCTCTTTTGGTGGATTAAAACAGACTTGGACGGAGTCTGGAAAAACAAACTCTTTTAAAACAAGACGGAGATTGAGTCCAGCCAACTGCCTGCTTCCAACGCTCCTCAAGCCGAGCGAAGGGAGTTCGTTGGGGCGGCCGCCCCTGCCCGTGCAAGGCAGTGGGGCGTCAGTCACGGGAGCCAGCAGCGCGGGACGCATGTCGGCTGAAGGAACCCGTGCTTTGTGACGGTGCACCTGCTCGAGTCACCAGGCCCTGGGACAGCGGTGCAGAAAGGGTGTTAGTGGAGGCTTCCCCTGTGGTGGACGCCCTCGGAGGTGAACAGCTCAGAGGTGCTGCTGGCCCGTCAGGGACACGCTGGCGGAGTCCTCCCCTGCAGCCACGTCCACCACCGGGGCTCCCCGGGGCCGCTCCAGTGGCTGGCGGGAGGCCCCGGCCGGCCGGGACTGCTGGTGCCCCCAGCGTGGCGCCCCCCACGCTGGCCTGGATTCCAGGAGCCCCAGGACTGGCTTCCTTGGGTAGGACCTGCCTAAGGCCCACAGACCCCGGGAGCCACCCATTCCCCAGGCCGGCGCCTGACACGTGGCCTTCACTCATGGATTCCTTCACTCATTCACTCGGCACATACTGAGTGTGTCTGCGCTGGGGGACCCTGGGGTGGCACCTGATGACAGAGGGTCTCTAACAGGGATGGGCCGTGGGGACGGTGCTCTGAGCTCTGTCAGACGCCAGCACTGTATTCTGTGGGGGCTCTTGGCACCGGCAGTGACCCCCCCCACCTCTGCAGGCTCGGGGGGCCCCCAGCCTGTGGCTCTCCTGCACAATCCCCTCCTGGTCCTGGTCCTGGGTTAGTTCTGGGGGCCCCATCTCCCTAGGAGGCTCAGAGCCACGGGGTGCGGGATGGCCTTTCAGCCCCTCCTCCATCCCTCATCAGCCGGCGGGGGACCCTTGATGATGCCCAACCTGGCTCCACAGGACTGTGAGGCAGTGCTGCAGACTGAGCAAGCCTTGCAAGCCTGACAGTCATTAAGCACCTACTGTGTACTAGACTGTCTGCCGGGCATTGGGAACACAGGAGCCTATAAACTTTGCTTCCCTCCTGGGGATCCCATTCTGGCCAAGGAGCTAAGTGATACCAGTTATGATAAATTATAGTAAGCGGGTTATGGCAGGACGGTGCAGCCCCCACCCCGCCCCGCGACGGGGGGTGCCAAGACATTTGCACAAATCGGGAAGGTGGCGATCAGAAAACTTGGCCCCAAGAATGTTGAAACCAAGTGGCATTAAGCCAAGTGGTCGCCGTGGCCACGGTTAGGATGACGGGCCTCACCGAGCCGACGGAAGGCTCGGAACAAGGGTGGGAAGAGAGAATGCTATGTCCTACAAACCTACTTTGGGGAGCCTGGGTGGCTCAGTCGGTTGAGCATCTGACTCTTGATTCCGGCTCAGGTCGTGGTCTCGTGGCTTGTGAGTTTTGAGCCTCACATTGGGCTTGGTGCTGACAGCATGGGGCCTGCTTGGGATTCTCTCTCTCTCCCCCCACTCTCTCTGCCCCTCCCGGCCTCTCCCTCTCAAAATAAATAGACACACTTTTAAACAGTTTTTTAAAAATAAATAGAAACAAAAAACCTATTTCCTCAGGACTTGAAAACTCACTTACAACGGAAGTGTCAGGAAATGATGGTGGAGGGGGTTCATTTCCAAGGGATCCTCCTATCGGCTGAACTGTGGGCACTGGCTCAGCTGCGGCTCCCCCCGGACAGAAGCTCACTCGGGGGGCCAGCTGTGGCCCTGCCGGAAAGGACATCCTGTAGGCTTCAGTCCATGCCTGACCTTGAGGGGCTGGGGGAGGCCGGTGGTGGTTCCGAATCCCAGCACTGCCCGGACCTCGTCCTGGATGCTTCCCCAGAGTCTCTCAACCCCAATTTCAACATGAGACCCCCAAGCCACCCCCTTCCCAGATCACCAGAGAAGCTGAACTCAGGCTCTACCCAAGCTGCAGATGGGCGACAGAGACCCTCAGGCCTTCCACTGCCGAAGGCACACGAGGACTTGAAGGTGCAGGTGGCCTCAAGGGGACGAAGCAAATCCTCAAAGCAGGTGTTCGGTGCGGACATTGGGGCTTTGAAAAGGTGGGAAAGAAATGCAGCCAACTGAACACACGCACCTGCACCCCTGCATCCTGGGGGAGGCTGGTGCCTGCTCCCCTGTATCCTGGGGTAGAACAGTGCCCGTGCCCCTGCATCCTGGGAGAAGAGAGTGCCCGCACCCCTGCATCCTGGGGGAAGCTGGTGCCTGCTCCCCTGTATCCTGGGGTAGAACGGTGCCCGTGCCCCTGCATCCTGGGAGAAGAGAGTGCCCGCACCCCTGCATCCTGGGGGAAGCTGGTGCCCACTCCCCTGCATCCTGGGGGAAGCTGGTGCCTGCTCCCCTGCATCCTGGGACAAGACGGTGCCTGCACCCCTGCATCCTGGGGGAGGCTGGTGCCTGCTCCCCTGCATCCTGGGACAAGACAGTGACTGTACCCCTGCATCCTGGGATAGGACGGTGCCCATGCCCCTGCATCCTGAGACAAGACGGTGCCTGCACCCCTGCATCCTGGGGGAGGCTGGTGCCCACTCCCCTGTATCCTGGGGTAGGACGGTGCCTGCGCCCCTGCATCCTGGGAGAAGACGGTGCCTGCGCCCCTGCAGCTGGTGGGCGGGGAAAAGCAGTCTAGTGTTAAAGTGAGTCACACTGTGTTTGCACCACTCCTGACACGGCTGCTCCTTTGAACAAAGCCCCAGTTCCCATTCTGTGGAGAGGTCTACGTGTCTCTCTAAACTGCTGCCTTGCCACACGTCACCGGGACTGAGGTCTGACGGGGACCCTGCCAGCCGCCCCACGAATATGGGCAAACGGTGAAGGAGGAAGGCACCCCCGTCCACGGTGGTGATGAGGCCTCTGAGGGGCTCTGCAGGTGGTCAGGACCCCCATTTCCCTGCTGCCCAGGTCCTCTGGGCTGGAGTAACTCCAATCTGCACGGGGCCGGGCGGAGGGCTCCCGCCAGGCCCAGGGGAAGGTCATCAGCCAGGACCTCTATCCCCCCGGCCCCACTGCCGTCCCGTCCAGCGTCGTACCTCAGGACGGGGGCTCAGTGAACCCCCACCCGGCCCAGCCTGCATTTACAGCACCGGCTCTGTCTCCCCTCCAGACCGTGCCGGCCCGCCTGGCAGGAACACCACCTTCCGACCTAAGACCCCACCGCCGGCTCTCCTGAGCGACATTTCGTCCAGAGTGGCCGCAAAGGTCACCTCCCCTCCACTCGGCCGGCTTTGCAGCCACGATTACATTTTATGATCCTTTTATGAAGAGTTTTGTCTTTAAGTTCTACAAATATTATTGCAGAAAATGACTCGGGTCAGGCCTCCCGCCCTGAGGGGGGTGATTCTCTTGACCGATGGGTGTTTAGTAATAAGAGTTAACGCCGTTCTGAGTCCTTACTTCCAACAGAGCAGAAAAAGAAATTAAATACAAGTGGAACAGACCCCGATGGCCGCCCTGGAAACACTCCGCGGACAGGAGTTGGTGCCGGCGTGGGGCTGGGGACAGAGGAACACAGACCCCACCCCCACCCCCCGGCCTCCCTTGCTGTGGGCTCTGAGGCCAGGGGCGCCATGACCTGTAGTTGGTTGGGGTCTGGCCGGGGAACAGACGCAGTCGCCCAGGCAGGTGGGGTGGGTCCCATGCGCATTTCAGGGCCGTCTATGCAACACGGAAACTCGGGGATGGCCGTTGGGGTCCAGCTGGGTGCTCCCGGCCCCTCCCGGGGGTTCACTCCAGACGGGCCTGGGTCTCCGGGAGGCCGTGCACACCCGCCCTCCCCTCCTCCCCTCCCCCCTCCCCCACCGCAGCTCTCACGGCTGCAGGGCGTGTGCCAAGCACTGCCCTGCCATCTGGTCCTTGCACACACACGCCCGGCAAGCTCACTGGAAGCCAGGGATGAACATTTGCTTCGTGCACGTGGGTGGGCCCGCTCCTTTCCGAGGACACAGGAAGGGGAATCCCAACCCCTCTGGTATCATTGTCCCCAACGAGGCCATCGGGGGACGGGGCCGAGGGTGGCTAGTGTGACTGCTCTCCTCCCTTTCAGGCCGGGCCACGGCCAATCCAGGAGGACCCCCACTCACCCCCACACCCCAGAGCTGGCGTCCCTCCAGTGCCTGGGCAGTGGGCGTGGGGAAAGGGAGGCTTCTCTGTGGCGTCCACAGGGGGCGCCCCACACGCCTGTGATGAGGAGCCGGGCCCAGTCACCACCCCTGTCACACCGGGTTCATGTGAACCATCAGGGGGCTCAGGGTGTTTGAAAACAATCCGTGCTCCCTTCCGCCAAATGCACTCCTGTTCCGTGTCGAGCACTGACCTCGCACCTCCCGACACCCAGGAAAGCGGGGCGCTGGGTGGGGACTCTGAGGCACAGACAGGTCAGCCTGTTCTCCGTGGGTTGAGTTTGTCCCCTCAGCAAAGATGTGTGCGTCCCAACCCTCAGAAAGCTCAGGCTTGGAAACGGGGTTGCTGCAGATGTCGTTGGTGGAGAGGAGGTCGTCCCAGAGGACGCCGGGCTCTGACCCTCCCAGTAAGGCCGGGTCCTCCTAAGAAGAGGAGAAGGGGACAGACCCAGAGTCAGATGACTCACCCCGGAGCCGGAGCAGAGGTGGAGGGTGGGGAGCACGGCCACAGCCTGGCACATGGCCAACAGCCCCGAGCCGATTCTGCCTCGGAAGGAAGCCCGCTGCCCCTCGGGCTTCTGGCCTCCAGGATGACAATGAATGTCCTCGGTGCTAAGTCACCTGGTTGGCAGTGTTGTGTCAGGGGAGCCCCGGGGAGCTTGTGCAGTGCCCCAGGGCACGTGCGGTCACCGGGCCACCCTGAGTCCCAGGCCTGAGACCAGAGCCTGGCGGGGCACTACCCCTTGCCGGCCACCAGTCCCCTCCCAGGCTAGGAGCAGGGTCCCACGCGGAAGGGCTCTGAGCCCGGAGCCCGGAGCCGTGTAAAGGGTGAGCTGAGCCCTCAGCACAGACCACGTGGCAGGGACTCCCCGTCACCACCTCCTCCAGCCTCCCTGCAGGGGACACAGCCCCTGATGCACACGAGAAAAGGTGACGGCGTGAACCAAGGGGCCCGCCGGACACCGGGCCCAGGCCAGAGCAGGGGGTGCAGGGGAACACAGGTCTGCGACGAAACAGGAGACTGTCCTCATTAAGAGGCAGTGTCCAAGGTCCCAATCCCGAGCCTCGGGCCAGAAAGACAAAGACCTCAAGCCAAGCTACGAGTCCCTGCACACAGCCCGGGAAGCAGGGGGCGGTGGGGTCCTGGGTCCGTGCGCACACACCCGGAAGGCACGTGGTCGAGGCAAGGGCCCCAGCTGGGCCTCTGACGCGCGAGGGCCTGGGCGCTTCCTGGCCACGCGGCCCTGGGCACATCCCTCGGCCCACGTTCCCACGTCCCCGTGGGAGCCCCTTTCCAGGATCCGAGCACAGACGGGAGCTACACACCGACACGTAAATCACCGTCAGGCCCGGCACTGCCTGGCCAGCTTTCGCTAAACGGCTGCTTTTACTATTTGGCGATGAAAACTAGTCCGACAGGCAAACACGGAACGGACGATGCCGCCACACCCCACAAACCTTCCTCCGAGCGTCGGAAGCTGAGAATGAGGCTGCATGTTTCACAGCACATCAGTGACTAAATTCTAAATAATACCATTTTGTAAAGAAGGAATAATTGGCAAATTATGAGATTATTTTAGTGCAGTAACTTGAAAAGCAACTGAAAGACGGCAGCCGAAGCTTGGCTCTGTGGAAAGAACAAAGGGCGTGTTCGAGGGACACAGGCGACCCATGCCAACACGCACCGATTTTCTGGCTCCGGGAGGAGGAGACGCCCGGGGTCAACATTGCACGGGCCTCAGCCGATGCCGGGACCCACGAAGGGAGAGGCTGGGGGACCTGTGGCCGCGTCCTCATGGGGTGTGTGAGCCCTGGACTTCAGGAGACCCTGCAGAAGTGTCCTCTGAGAGGGACTGTTGGGGTCAAGCAGCCTCCGCCCAGCCCCCTGTCATGTCTACAAGGGCTCCCCAGGGCCCACCAGGTCCAGGGCAGCCGGCCTGCCCTCACTGGCTTCAGCCTGTGCCGGCACTTTCCATTTCCCCCCAGGGGCAGCCGGAACGCCAAGAACGGGCTTGGACCCAGGCTGATCCAGCCCGAACACACATCCGCCCGCAGCCCGCAAGGCTGGGGTCAAGTCTGTGCCCGAGAGGGGCAGGGGCCCCAGCAGCCCAGCAGGCCCTGGACCCGGATGCTCATCCCCAGAGGCCCCTTTGCCGTTCAAGCCAGTTCGGGCTGAGCTCCCTTGTTTCCTGCTCCTGGAAACATCTCAGATGCTGTCTGGGAGCAGCTCCAGCAGGGGCCCCAAGGCCATGGGCATGGCAGGGATGGCGACGCCCCGCTTCCAACCACGCAGGACCGCCACCCTTTCAGCGCCCCCCCCCCCATCTCCTGCCCCCCCACCCGTGACCACCCAGCAGCCACCAGAGCCTTCGGAGCTTAACTCCAATTCCGTCCTCCTCCCGCCTCCTTCCTGTCATGCGTGGAATCAAACCAAACCCTCTTCCAGCCCCCGTGGCCCCAGGTCTGCCCAGCTGCACCCCTGTTCCCCAACCCAGTGCCACTAACAGCTGGTCCTGCACTACAGATTCGGGACCTTGCAGTGTGCTTCTGGCTTCCCGTTACTGGGCACTCGGCGAAAATGTCACCTCCTGGGAGGGACCCTCCGGCAGGCTGCCCGCCCGTATCACGCTCCCCTGCTGCAAGTGTCTGAGAAACCCGTCCAGCTGCCGGACGTAGCTGCCATGTACAGGTCTGCGTATGGCCTGTCGCCTCCCCCCAGCAGGGCTCCCTGCCGCAGGGCCCTTGCGCGGCCGCGAGGTGCCGGTGTGCCGTGGCTTCGGAGACAGCGCGGGCACAGACCGAGCCTCGGCCCGTCCCAGGACGGCACGAGGCGGAGAAAACGGTCACGGGAAGCCCTGGCGGCCTCAGAGCAGCCTGCGCACGTCTTCACACAAGTCTCCTTCGTTCCTTACCGCCACCTGCCGCGCTCGCGACATCCACGCGACTCACACAACACCAAAGGCGGCAAAGGAAAAGCCGCGTTGACAGACTCCCCCGTCCAAACGCAACTTCGTCTTTAGAAAAGTCAACCTAGTAATTCTCTTTGTTGCAGACCAGGCACCAAGGGGGAAATCAAATAGCTTTTCCTGCCCGAGAAGCAGTCACAGCCACTTCAGAGTGACGGCCAGCCCCGTCCCCACGCATCCCCCGGGGGCCGAGCCGGGCGCCCGCGACACAGGAGCCCGTGTCCTATTACAGCACCGTTTTTGCCTCCGATTATCTGGCAAATAAACCAATTTGGGGGCCCACCAGGGTCCTTCTGGCCACCTCTGCCAGGCCCTGGCTGAGCTGCTTTTGTGTTCATTTCCATAGAGATGGTGTCCTCTGCGAGACGAGGAATGTCATTATTTACCAAGAAAGCAAGGTCTGAAGATGGCAATTACTGGGCAGGTCACGAGACGGCCCTGGGGCACGTCCCTCCGCAGAACCCGGCCCGGCCCTGTCAGAGCTGGGAGGGGCAGCCGCGTTGCTGGCCCGTAGGTCTGCAAGCCCCCGTGCACGGCATGGGACGGGTTTACAAAAGTGACCGTGTGTCCCCCAGAATGCCTACTCACTCCCGCCTGCACAGGAAAAGGGGCTCGTGGCTCACAGATCACACACCACGACCGGACAGGAAGTCGTGGCACCCGGGGGGGAAGCCCCGAGCCCAACCTTTAGCCCAAAGCCCCCGCCGGCCGGCTGCCCCAAGGGAAGAAATGCCCGGCGGCCGCTGAGCGTGACTTTCAGGCTGGTCCAGGCCTCCGGCGGGTCCTTCCAGTGACCCCCTGTGCTCCACCCCCCACGACGCCCGCCAACGATTTCAAAGAGCTCAGCTGAGGGATTAGGTAAACTACGCATTCCCCCCATTCCCTCCGCATGCTCCACCCCGGCTCCCATCGCCGTCCCCCTAAAACCAGGAGCCGGCACTCCGTGCCAAGGGCCACGTAGTAAACGTCTCAGGCCACCGGTGCTGCACAGCACGCTGTGGTTGTAGCCCGTGAGGCACGTAAAGCCCACTCTTCAGTCCCCGGAAGTGCCAAACCAGGCCGCGGGCGGGGGGTGCCGTGCAGGTGGTGACGAGGGCATCTAGGCACTGTCCCCAAACCACCGGGCACCCACAGAGACCCCTGCGCCCTCCCCACACCCTCCTCCACACGCCCCGGCGGGTCTGCCCTCGGGGGGCTTGCCCACCGTGCCTGAGACGCACAGAATGACCCATCAGGGGGTGGAGGGCACTGTGCCACCACCATCAATGCCTCCCCCCCAAAACGTCCACAGTGCTGCTGCCTGAGGAACTTCTCAGAACCCACAGTCCTTGGGTCGGCCCCATGGTGGCCACGTTCACCCAGGCGGGCAGAGAGCGTGCCTCTGGGGATGTGACAGTGAGCTGCCTGGTGGGGCCCTGCCCTCCTTGGGCTGCAGTCTGGGGGCCGGTCCACGCAGACGGAGCCCCCGCAGGGGAGGCTCAGGGATAGGAGTCTCGGGGCTCCCGTGGAGGGGCGCTGGCCCCCTGCACGGCTTGTCCTTGAACAAGAAGGGGCCGTGGCTCCTCATTCCGTGAACACAAGGAGCCACAAACTGTCTGGACCTCGTGAGAGCCCAGACATCACCCTGATGTCCAGCTGCCAGGATTCAGAGGTCACGTTTGCCCAGGGCCGCGCCGTCGGGACGTGGCCGGGCCAGGATTTGAGCCCCAATCCTTTCCTCAGTCCCACTCGGTGCCTCCCAGCACTCAGCACGGCCATCCCAGCAAGACTCACGGTCATCAAGAGGGGACGGAGGAGGAGGAGGAGGAGGAGGGGACACCCACTCAGGGCTCCCACGGCCACACCCCATGACGGTCCCTCCCGGAGAATGCTGAGGGCACGTGCCAGGGACAGAGCAGCAACACCTGTCCTCAGGTCCCAGGGGAGCAGCCACGCGGCTGGCAGAGGACACGGGACACCACGGGAGCCACACAGAGCCACCCGCCCCATCCTCCCTGGTTCCTGCCAGGCTGGAAGATCGGCTGGTTTCAATCTGGGACGTATCTCCCCAACCAACGCGCTCTCCAAGCCCCCGGAAGAGCTGCCCAATGCCGCGGTGCCCCGAGGGCCTGGGTCCTGACCCTCCCCTGGGGAGCTGAGCCAAGCCAGGGCCCCGGGGACGAGATCTGCAGTTCGAGAGTCCGGCGAGCTGCCTCCGACTTCTCTCTGCACGAGCCAACCTGTCCTGCACGACAGAAGAGCGGCCGCGGAAGCAGGGACAGCCCATCCCTCCGAGGGCCGTGGAGGAAGCCGCGACCGTGAGTGACATGGAAACCCAGGAGTTACACTCGGCGCGGGTGGTTTCAAAGTGTCAGATGTTGATAACCAGGCAGGTCGCGGTCCGTGCGCCGCGAGGGTTTGGCGCGACAAGCCACGGCCACCGATTCCCGACAGCGCGTCAAGGGCGCGTGCCGGGGCCACGTGTCCGCCTCGCGCTCATTACCAGGCGGGCTCCTGACACGCCGTCAGCGAGAACGAGGGCCGGCTTCGCGGCCGCTCGTGCGTGGACACAGGGCTTGCTGGGGGACAAAGGAAACCCTTTCGTTTCCCAGCTCCAGGACGGGAAGGCGTGGGACACACGGTTCTCGCCGGGGCACGAGGGCGCCAGGGCCACGCCGATCAACCGCAGTGCACGTGTGTGCGTGTGTGTAAGACACAGTTCTGTGAGTCACACGCACGCGCAGGGCTGTGTTTGCACGTAAGCCACGGCCCATCTTCTCGGGAGCCACCCACACACAGAACCAGGATGTCCCCCAGGGAGGGAGTTCCTGTCCCCGTCCCCACACTGGACTCCCGGGGCCCTGAAGGCTGGCCGGGCAGGGGGCAGGAAGGTGCTCCGGGACGCTCTGGGAAGCAGGAGGGGCCCGCCTGGCACGGTCACAGGCTGGGTGACACAGCGGCCACAGGGCCGGCAGGGGGCCGGGGAGACTGGGAAGCAGAGAGGAGGACCGGCGGGAGGTGGGGGGTGGAGGTGCCCACCTAGGCCCAGCAGCCAGCGCCCTGGCCCACCCCTCGCCCTCCACGGCCCCAGGGCCCTGCCACTGCCCACATGAACCCACAGCCACCCCACCCCACCTCTCTCGGCCACACACCACTTAGAGTTGTGGCCCTGCCACGTCCTCAGTGCCACGGTGCCCCTGGAGCCCCGGCCAGGCCTCCCCTCTGAGTGGGCACAGACCCACTTGTCAGCCCTTCTCTGACCCCCCAGGCCCCAAGGGCAGCACAGTTTGTACCTCCTCCGGCCTAGGGGGGGCACCCCCACATAACACACGATGGAGGGGGCGTGGAGCCAGGTGACTGGAGGGTCCCACAGCCCCCACAGGTGCTGACCATGGCCTCCCTCTCTGCGAGGGAGTCCAGTCTCTGGGAGCCCCCAGAGGCCGTGGAGGGCGAGGGGAGGGTCAGGGCGCTGGCTGCTGGGCCTAGGAGAGCACCTCCACCCCCCGGTCCTCCTCTCTGCTTCCCAGTCTCCCTCGCAGACAGGGAGGCCATGGTCAGCACCAGCCTCCCAGTCTCTGGGAGCCCCCTCCCTGCCCACCTGCCCCTCGCTCCCCTGTACGTCCCACCAGCTAGACGTGGCCTCTCCTCTCCCATCAGCTCCAAAGCAGACCACGCAGGGTCACCTCCGCGGGGGTCCTAGACCCCCGACCTGTGTCCCCATCCCTGAGGGAAGGACGGACAGTGGCCTGTCACCTCCACCGGCCCTCTCCACACCCTTGTCAGTCACAGCTGCTGGCACACCAGCTCCAGGGCGTACGTGCTGAACTGCGGGGGCTGTCCTGTGCCCACACGCGGGGCTCCGTCCTCTGAGCCGCTCCTGTCTCGCCCCTCCCCCAAGTCACGACGACCACACGGGGCTCGGCTCCCGTGCCCTGCTCTGCTCCGGCCAACCTTCCCACTGCGTTTCTAGGCGCTGGATTGTGGCCCCACCCATCCTGGCATTTGACGGCCACGGAGTCCTCACCTCCACGTGGCAGGAGGATCTGGGCACAGACCGCCTGGCACCTTCCAGGGAGAGTTCTGAGGGCAACACCCTCGGCCTGTCCCCCTCCCAGGGGCAGGAGGGACAGGAGGGACAGGAGGGACAGGAGGCGGGGCCGTAAAGGACAGCGGAGAGGGGCGGGTCTTAGCTCCCTGGAGCCGCACATCCCAGTGGACGGGCCACCCAGAGCAGAGGAAGGCCACAGACGGGAGACCCCTGCTGGCCTCTGGGCCTGTCTTTCTCCTAACACCGCAGTGGGCTGGACACAGCCTGTGTCCTCTCCTCTCAGGGGGACACAGGATGGCAGGGGACACAGAGGCTCCGGACTGCCCGTCTGTCAGCAGGTCCTGCTCGGACAGCACGGGGCAGGGAGCAGGGAGGGAGACTCACCAAATCCCTGTGCTGCAGAAATGCAGATGTCGCCCCGCCCCTCCTCCTGTTGCCATGGTGACCGAGCTGGCTGAGGGGTCAGCAGCACCAGAAGGACCCAGGGCTCCCCTGCCCTGCCCGCTGCCTGATGCCTGAGGACAAGGGGCCAAAAGCCCCACAAACAGTCCTGGGCGGGCCTGGGAGGAGAAAGGGGCCCCCACATCATCCCGGATGCCCTCTCACGCCCAATCCCTCCACCGCGGCCCAGGGCTACCGTCCCCTCAGAGGCCACGCGTGCATCACCCGCTTCGGCCTGGATGGATGCCCTCTTGTGCCTGTTCCACTCAGGCCTCAGACACACGGTGGCCAAGAGCTCTAACCAGTCTGCTCACCGCCCTGTTATGTCCCTGCAGGCAGGCCACACCGTGCACCGAGGCCTCAGTGCTCCTGGGCCCCGGGGAAGGGTGGCCTGTCTCTCTGCGTGCCCCTACGGCGTCGCATGGAGCCACCGTCCCCGCGTGCACCTGCCTGCCGGCCCGGCGGGGCCACTTTGCCGGCCGATTCCTCCCGCTTTTCCACCGAGGACCCGCTCAGGAGCGCATGGCCCTGCCTCCACCGCCCCTCTTCTCCTCCACCGCGGCCACGACCATAGCGCAGGGCTACAGGAGGCCGGGGACCTGGGCCCGCGGTAAGTGACACGGCGTGGCTGTCCACTGGGAAGGGTGCTGACCATGCCGCGGGGCCGTGGGAGAAAGGAGAGAAGCCGCTTCTGTGGGAACCTCCACGCGCGCTGGGGCTGGAGTCGGGTCCGCACAGCCGGTGCGGAGAAATCCCGCTGTCCGTGTTCTCTCTCCTGGAGGCTCTCGCGTCAGTGACGGTGGCCACGAAAAACGGCGGCCCGAAGGCAGCCACCGGGGGGTGTGTGCAGGGAAGGGGCGCAGGTGCAGGACGGGGCTCAGGCGGCGGAGCTGGGGCCAGCAGGGGCCCACACAGCCGAGCCACCGACCCGGGCAGCCTCCTCCGCACTCGTCCTCGTGCGTGCAAGTGTGCGTGCACTCACGTGTGCAAACCCAGAACTCAGACGTGGGCACATCCACGCTCACGCATGCACACTCACACAGGGCACGTCCACAGCCACACGTGCACACACAGGGACGCGTCCACACCCGCACTTACATGTGGGCACGTGCACACTCACACACGCACACGCACACACACACACACACACTGGGCCTCAGCTTCCCAAGGGTAGAAACCCCGTCTGTCTGGTGCTCCCCTGCCAGGCCGGTGCCCTGCGTGCTCGGGGAGTGTGTGTGAGTCTGGGCACACGAGGGTTGGGGTGACCCTGAGACAGAGCAGCTGAGGCTCCGTGGAAACGAGAACGGCGCCCGGAGAGGGAAGGGCTGCTCTGCCCGCCAGGGCCCCGGCAGCCCCCACAGCCCACGGCCCCCAGCAGGCGAGGAGCACGGCCTCACCGGAGCCGCTCTCCTGGAGAAACTGTTATCTCCAGGGTGGCCGCCCGGCCAGCGCCCGGCCGCGGGGGCGCCTCCTCTGGGGTTCCGCCACAAAGGCAGCCGTGGGATGGGGCGACTCTCCTCCGCGGGCTGCCCAAGTCCTGGCGGAGACACGGAGGAGGGGCGCCAGCCTGCGGGGCCCTGGGCAGGTCCCAGGAGACACCAGAGGGAACGCGCCCGGGGCCTGGCACGTGGTCAGGCCTCCCTCGCCGGTACTGCAGGGTAGAAACGTCCAGATGAGGCACGCAGGGGACCTGAGTCCGATTCCGGAAAGTCTGCATTTCTCTGTGGCTGCACAGTGACCACGCTTCCTGCTCACCACAGACAGAAATCACTGGAAGATCCAGAGACACCAAATTCAGCCCTCGCTGTGTTCCCAGGAAGCATCTCTGAGCAGCCACTGGCCCCGGGCCGTGGCGGCCGGGGGTCACGGGGTGGCACCTGCGGGGCTGTCTGCTGCCCATCGCGGGCACACTGGGGGTGAGAGCAGGGCCCGTCACGTGCACTCTATGCCTGGGCCCCTCTTCCCTCAACCACATCCTGGTCTGCTTTCCGGAAGGTTCCGGGGTCCAGTCCCAGAGTGTGATCCATCCTCCAGGTGGAAGGGTGGAGAAAGGTGAGAGGGGGACCCGGCTCCCAGCCGCCCCCCGACCTCCGCCCCAGGGATCCCCGGGGTCAGCGTGCAGCCCTCCCCCGCTCCGGGTCCCGCTCAGCCTCTGGGATGTGCGGCCGCAGCTCGGTACAGGCGTCACTCACCCACCGATGCAGACACATCTGCCGTCCTGTGACGTCACAGGCACCTGCCATCAGTTCCTGGGCGCATTTTCGAAGTGTCCCCTGAGGGCAGGACCGTGCCGGGAACCAAATGCGCAGCCCGTTGGCAGGGGAGACCCCGGAGGAGAAGCCATGCGGGGCGGGCCACCAGCACAACCCCCTCCGCGGACCCCACCTCCTGCCCCCGGGGAAGGGGGGAGGCGGGGCTGACTTTGGGGGCACTGGCCCCGACTCCCAGTTTATGGCATCGTGTGTCTCATTTCCCCAAAGGCACACACCTGATGAGCCTTCTTAACGAGATAGGATATTTAAAGGCAAAGAAATCATTTTTGAAAATTATGAGGACACCCCCACACCCCCTTTCAGAGGAGCCACAGCCCATCCTACAGAGGATGCCATTGTTAATTTTTCCTAATGACACATCCAAGAAACAAAGCAAAACAAAAGAACCATCAACTCAGCATTTAGAACAACATATTTTGACAGCGTATTTTTAAACTAATTCCCCTCTTCCAATGAAAGTGCCATCTTGCAATCTTTTTAAGTCTATTCAGTATACAGCAACATGATTATCTCATTCTCCTCTCGATAAAAACTCCCAGATACATAATGACAGCGTGATCGACATGCAAATGCACTCGGGGGACATTGTCTCTTCTCACAAGGACCAGGAAGGAAGAAACAATGTGTGACGTCCCCCGGGAGCTCCCGCGCCTCGGGCGTCCTGTGTGGTCAGAGTTAGGGGACCGAGCGGCCCTCAGACGCCCATCCTGTCCCTCCCAGGACACAGGCTCCGGGACTGGGACCCCACGGGCTCACGGGGCTGGGATGGCCACCCCCGGATGTGGCTGTGGGTGGCGGCTCATGGAAAACTCTGCCCACAAGGGTCCTACCGTCCATGTACAAGTGCCCTGTGGCAAGGGGCTCCTATAGGCTCCTGGAAAGAGCGGAAGGGAACCTCCTTACGGGTGCACACGACACAGTTGTGGTGTCCCCCTCGCCCGGGAGGCCATGGGCTGGGCCTTCACAAGGTGCCCTCTTTCCCCGTCAATACTGAGGCCAGTGGCATCTCGCCTCCCACCCCCTGGGGACTAGTACGGAGGTCCCTGGAACCCGCAAATCATGGCAGCCAGGCGTGCACTGTCCACATCTTTATCGGGGGCCCCTGCCGCCCCAGCCCAGACCTGCTGCATCAGAAACCTCACGGGGGCAACAGCCTCGCTCTCCTGAGCCCTCCAGGAACCTGACCCACGCTAGTGAGGGTGTCCTGACAAAGCCGGAGGGAATCCAGGTGGCTCCCCGACTCCGAGCGATCCGCCAAGCTGGGACCCCATCCCTCAGTGGGTGCATCAGGCTGGCCCCAAACAAGGGCAGGCCCTGGCCCCTGGTCTCTGTGGATGCGACAAGGGTGAAGGTCTCGAGGCGGGAATGACGCTGCGTTTCCGGGTGGCTTGCTGTCCTCACAGGGGTCCTCACGAGAGGCAGGCGGGTCCAGAGGCAGAGAGGATGTGGGGGGACAAAAGCGGAAGTGGAGGAAAGAGAAGATGGCCCTGGCCTGGCTGTGAGGTGGACCGGGGGCCACGAGCCGGGGAGCCTCCAGATCCCACAGGCACCTCCGCTCCGGGGCCAGGCCTGGGACTCTCACGGGGGCCGCCCGCCCATCTGGCTCCTCCAGGCTGTGGCCTCACGCTCCGGCACCTGGCGTCTGGTGGGAGGCCGATGTCCCCTGACCCAAGAGGGGGCCGAGTTGCCCGGAGAGCCCGCACCAGGGCAGCGATCACCTGGCTCCGGAGAAACCTCGCAGGACTCTGCGTGTGCAGCACGGGGAAAGCGGGCGGTTCCACACCATCCGTGTCCACACAGCAGCGGCTTCTGCTTCTCGAGCCCCGGCACTGGGACCCCCCAGGGCGAGGAACCCGAGCGTCGGTGCACGGGGGCCCCCCCTTCCACAGCGGGAAGGCACTTTTCCGGCTTCCCGACACCCGGAGGCCACGGTGGGGTTTGCGGGCCAAGCGGACAAAAGCAGGTGGCAGCTGGTTGCCCACGGCCAACCAAGTTCACCTCTGGGAGCACCCCACAGCGGGGAGAGCGAGCGGGGGCAGGGGCCGTGCCGCTGTGCTTTGTGATTGCGCGTGCACTGCCCATGTGTGCGAGTGTCAGCGTGTGCGTGTGTGTGCATGTATGCACGGGCACTATCCGTGTGCGTTGTGTGTGTGCACGTTTGTGGGTGCATGTGTGTGTCCTGTTCACGTGTGCACGGTCCGTGTGTTGTTTGCACACACGTGCATGCGTGTACACTGTGTTTACTCTGTGCATCACGTGTGTTGTGTGTTTAAGTGTCCGTCCTGACCTCCCGGATGGTGGGGCTGTGATTTCTGGCCGGTACGGTGCCCCTCGCTGCCTCCCGCCCTCCCATCTGCACCCCAGCTCACTCTGCACTGGCCCTGGGTCAGCCCCCACCTGGCCCTGGCTGCCTCTCTGTGCTGCCCCCACGGCCCTGTCCCTGCCCCCCCCCAGCACCCGGGCCCCCAGGCCCCTCCTATGGCGGGGAGAGGACACATGGTGGGGGCAAGTCACCTGCCAGAAGTACCAGTGTCAGAGTAAGGGCACCCGGCAGAGCCCCAGCCGGTGGTGCTCCCCCGGGGAGCTGGATGGACAGGTGACAGATGGCCAGGTGGGCAGCTGGCTCGGGACCACGCTCAGGCAGAGCGGACAGACCGCCATCAGACCGGGGGAGACCGTGAGAGCTGATCTTGAATGCGCGGTGCACTCGTTTCCTGGGACCCCGTCACGAGGTCCCTCGGACGGGCGGCTCACACAAGAGACGTGCGCTCTCTCCCAGTTCCGGACGCCCCGGATCACGGTGTCCCTACGGCTAGTTCCCTCCGAGGCCGCGAGAGGGAATCTGTCCCAGCTTCCGGGGCTCTGCCGGCATCCTGGGGTTCCCGGGCCAACTCCTGCCGTCAGGGTCAGTGCCCATCTCCCGGGGAGTCATGCCTCTCCACACGGCTCCCTTCTTGCCCAGACACCAGTCATGCTCTTCAGAGAAAGAGCGTGCTTCCCTGACCCGCGGTGTGACCGGTGGACGATTCCGTGGAAGAGAAGCAGCAGGGAGGGGAGGGGGCACCAGGAAGCAGCCACGTGGGTGGTCATTGGGGCCTGGGCGTCCCGAAGGAGGGCGTTCGGCTGGGGTCACAGCTGGGAGGCGCCAGGCAGAGGGGTGGCTCCCGGGGCCCCAGGCTGGAGGGGGCCGGACACAGAGGATCAGAAGTGGAGGAGGTTCGAACAGGGGAGACGCGCACGCGGATCTCGGCGACAGCTGCCCACGGCCCGGGACACCTGCCTCCTTCCTACGGCTCCCCCTCCCAGACCGGTGCTCCCAGGGCCGGGTCTCCAGGCTTTAGTTTTGCTTGGGCTGGGCACCAGCCAGTGTTCGAGGCGGTCCGTGCAGTGAGCACCCCAGGCGACGGGGCCACGTGACTGCAGAGGCCAGACGCAGGCTGCGTGGGACATGGCCACCTTTCGGCGTCCCGGCTTGTCCCTTGCTTCTTTGTGAACAATGAGCTGACGCGGCCCCTGCTCACGACGCCATCAGACTGACGTGGCCCCTGCTCACGACGCCATCAGACAAGGTCTGCACCCCTTCCCAGGCAGAACCACAGGACTCAACATTCCCGTGTCCAACCCAACCTGGCGTGGCGGGACGGTGGCTCACACGTGGACAGGACAGAGGCCGGCAGGTCCAGGGAGGAGCCCCCAGGGCTCAGTGCGCCTGTAGGCTTCCGCGGCACAGGACCGCACGGATGAACCGCAGATGCTTTCTGGGGGGAAGGAGGCCAGGCTGGGACACTGCAGCCGGCAGATTCCATTCCTGAGACGTTCTGGAAAAGGCAGAGGTGAAGGAAGTGAGCACAGACCAGTCGTTGCCGGGGTTGGGGTCTCTGGGGTCTGAGGAGCGTCTGTGTCCTGACTGATGTTTACGAGAACGTCTGCGCATAAACCGACTCCAGGAAACGCACCCCAGAAAAGGGAATTTCGTTGTGGGTAAATATTTTTACATTATTAAAACTGATCCTGACCCAGCACATCGATTTTACATCAGCAGGGGGTCAGAAGCCACAGTCTGAGAAATGGCTTCACTGGGGCCCGGGAGGGCCTCGTCCGGGGGGATGGGGACTGAAGGGGGGTCCTCCTGCATCGTGGGTGCTGAGACCCCCGGAAGGCGAGACTCTGGGTGCTGCCAGTGCTGACGACAAAGGTGACAAGGATAGTGAGACACAGAGGCCGAGAGAGATGCAGAGACAGAGACACAGAGAGAGACAGAGACACAGAGACAAAGACAAAGAGAGAGAGAGACAGAGACACAGGGACAGAGAGGAACACAAAGAGACAGACAGACACAGAGACACAAGACACAGAGACAGAGACACAGAGACAGAGAAAGAGACACAGACAGAAAGAGAGAGACAGAGACATAGAGACAGAGACACAAAGACACAGAGACTTGGGGCGCCTGGGTGGCGCAGCCGGTTAAGCGTCCGACTTCAGCTCAGGTCACGATCTCGCGGTCCGTGAGTTCGAGCCCCACGTCAGGCTCTGGGCTGATGGCTCGGAGCCTGGAGCCTGTTTCCGATTCTGTGTCTCCCTCTCTCTCTGCCCCTCCCCCGTTCATGCTCTGTCTCTCTCTGTCCCAAAAATAAATAAAAAACGTTGAAAAAAAAAAAATTAAAAAAAAAAAAAAAGACACAGAGACAGAGAGGGACACAAAGAGACACAGAGACACAAACACAGAGACAGAGGGACACAGAAAGACAGATGGACAGGGACAGACACAGACAGAGAGACGGGGATGGTCAGGGAGGCTCACCTATCTGTGGACGACCACCAGTGTGAAGGGCGTCCGGCCTGGGTGCATGCCCGTCCCTCCCGCCTGTCCCAGCACACACCATCAGGCCCTCTCTGTCCGGACCTCATCTCGGTCCGTTCTTTGCACGAACCATCTTGGTCCACGAAATCACACGCTCTGGCGGCCCATCTTGGCGCTCGGGACCGTCACAGGACCATCACGGGGTCAGTCTCACGTGGGGCCGAACCCAGCACAGCCACTGCCTGCAGACCCTGACTCCTGAGCATCCGGGCAGAAACCCACAGATGGGTCCGTGCCCACGGAGCCAGTCCGTGCCCACGGAGGCAGGTGCCCAGACCTGCCCGTGCCCAGCGAGTGGCTCAGGGAGGACACAGGCTCCTCCCCACGTCCCCGTGCTCCTTAGATCTCCACCCAAAACCTGCAGGCAGCAAATCCCACCCGGAATGTGTCCATCCGGGGCCCCGGCCATAGTGCAGAGCCCGCCGTGGCCTTGGGTCCCCTTGCTCTGCCCGCACCACAGCAGTGTCAGAACCGTGAGGTGGGACAGGCCACGTGGCTCTCCCTGTGGGGAAGAAGTGGGGGAGGGTCTCAGGAGGGCACTAGGGGCCCCCAGGCACCTCGCCAGGACATCCCACACGGCCGTCTCCAAAGGCCACCGCCAGCCATCTGGAGCCCCAGGGGACCCTGTGTTCATACCCAGCCCGGCCCGCTGCTGCAGGCTTCTCAGCAACCCGTCCTGGCGGGAAGTCCAGGCTGCCCAGGGGTGCAGGTGCCAGCTGGGCACAGGCACCCCTGGGCCCCCGGGTGCCTGCAGCCCGGGTCAGGGCTGGGCCTAGAGGGGCACCCGGCAAGTTCACAGATGGCCATTCGGGCACACGAGGACCCGAGCCAACGCCTAAGTCTGGCCCCCAGAGCGCAGTCTTTGGAGGAAGGCCAGCCAACCTCCAGGGGCCAGGAGGGCGTCCGGGGCTGTCCAGTCGGGGCCGCGTCTCCACCAGGGCTGCCAAAGGCAGACTTACAACCCGTCGGTCCCCAGCCTAAGGCTGGGAGCAGACCCGGTAGTTCGCTGACCCCAATCCCGCCCCGCAGAGTCCCCTGGACAGGGAGGAGAACCCCAGGCCCTGGCCGAGCCCTGCCCCACCTGAGCCCTGCTGTCCAGCCTGCAGCACAGACAAGTTGGTCACAGCCCTGCCAGCGGGCACAGCACAGAGCTCCACAGAGTGTCCGCTTTGTGCCGGCCTCGAAGCCTCTGAGAGACACGAGGCCACGGCCACATCCCGAAGCCGCTGCCCACCCAGGACCACCAGCCCCTGGGGTCTGAGTCAGGCCAGAGGGGGCTCAGTCCAGGATGAAGCGGGCACCGGAGAGTTCCGGCACACGACTGTCAGAGAACGAGACCGACGCCCGTGCGCTGTAGACCTCTGCTCTGGGGTGCCGTGTCCGCTCCTGGCCTGCTCCCGGGACGGACTGAACGCGAGGCGGGCCCCGGCAGATCCACGGCGTCTCGGGGCCGCTAAGAGGCACGTTCCGCTGCACCAGGCCTCCCGGCCCGCTCTGGTCTCACTGCCACAAAGTCCTTCCTCGGGGTGCCCGGCAGACGACCTGTGAACCCCGCGAGGTCTGCAGTGGGTGCAGAGGAGAGCGGACGGGGCCAGGGTCCTGAGGTCACGAGTGGACACGGAACCAGGGCGGGGGCCATGGACACAACCTGATCTGCAGGAGGCAGCTCTGGGCTCCACCTCGGGGCTTCCCCTCTGGGGAAAAACTGACCTCCCTCTGTCCCCCCCGCCCCCACCTACGACCATCCCTGCTTGGTTCCTCGAGGACAGGCACGTACCTGGGGACGCGGCCCGCCCTGCCAGCACTGCCCGATGCTGGCCTGAGGCTGGGCTCCATTGCTGCCCCCAAGTCCCCTCCAGACGGGGCTCCCGCACAGAGGAGCCCGCAGCCCCGCCTTGCTCCGGGCTCGAGCCGAGGACGAGGGGCTCCCCTCGCCAAGATCCAAGGACGATGGGCTTCCGATGCCAAGTCCGAGTTCACAGACACAAGACGAGGGCCTGAAGGGCCCCAGAACCCGGCATGTTGCCTTAATGACAAACCAACACCAACCAGCGATCGCACACAGCACTTCTCTCCTCCTGCCTGACCTCCCCTTCGCTCCTCGCGGGCCGAGAGCCGCGCGCAGCCCCGCATCCCTGAGCGTCTGCGCCCGTGACGGATCCCCGCAACCCCACGTTTGTAATAAACGCCATTCGTCACAGACACAACGCCCATCCTGGAAACACGGCTTCAGAATTTCTTTGTTTTTACCCCCAGCTTGATGGTGACTAGCGCCTGGGTGATTATCTTGTGCTTTTTTGGGGTGGCGCTGGGAACAAGCAACACCATTAGGACCTCAGAGCGGGACGAACGCGGGAGAGGCAGGGGCAGGCTCGGTGCCTGAGGAAGCGACACGCTGAACCCCAAGGGCCTCCAGGCCGTGATCCAGAAAGTTCCATCCCTCACTGTTCAACGCTGCAGAGTAAACTAAACCCAAACCAGGGAGAAGAGTCCCCTGGATGCACTAACGATATTTTTTTAAAGTGCCCAGATGTGCACTTAGGAGCAACATCCTAAGTAAATAAATTAAAATAAATAAAGCCAGAGGGCCAAGATACGGGGATAATTGGTAAAATGGGCTGGGGGAAACCCATTTACAGCCCTTCCTTCCACACCCGGGGTCCTGTGTTGGTATAGCCGTGACAGGAAGAATTCACCAGGCAATTAATTTCCAAAGAAAATTCCACCCATGCGCATGACCCCCTACAAACAGACGTGCTGTTGAACGCAGGCATCTCGCGGCCCAACCGTTGAGCTCTCCCAGCAGCTGGCACGGAGCTGGTTCCTCACGGCGCAGACAGGGTCGTGACCCATGGGACCCTGGCCCTGTCTCCACTCCTCTGCACCCAGCGCAGGCCCAGCCAAGCCCCCACCTTGGGACCCTCTCTGGCCCAGGCCTGAGGGACTCTCTGGAGCCCAGGGTCTGCAAACCATGGCAGGCCTGTCCTGACAGAAACTTCCAGACCCAGAGCCTGTACGTTCTCCTTGGAGCTGTGTCCCGCCCAACTGTCCCTGGCTCTCCAGAGAGCTCCGTCCACCCTCTGTGGCCAGGCCTCCACATCTGCAGCCAGGACACTTCCCTGGGGGAAGCCAGGACGGCTGACACGGGCCATTCCTCTCCTCACCCGCCAAAAACGGGAGGTGGTGCCATGGCCTGGGAGAAGTCGGCGTGGTCAGCGTGGAGCAGGGCAGGGGCACAGCGGAGCAGAGGGTGGTGTGGCCAGCATGGCCCCGAGGGGGAGCCTCAGAAGCAGCAGTGTCGGCAGCAAGCCTGGGCTCGGGCCCCCAGCGACAGAAGGGCACCCTGGCACTTCCGGGGGTGGGCATCCGGACATTCTGCCATACGGCTGAGCGCCCCGGGCTCCGGGCCCCCTCCTGGGCTCTTCCTCTCCACCCTGTAAGTGACCTGGGCCATTGTCCAGTCCCAGGACTGCGTCCAGGGTAAGCCCGCAACCCCAACGCCAGATGCCCGGCCCCGAGCGACACCCCCCGCCCGGGGGCTCCCTTGCACACCTAGCAGCCACCTCCCGCACGGTGCCTCGTGCTGTGCCTTCTTTCCCAGCAAACCGGGTGCAGCCGGCCACTGCCTGGACCAGAGCACCAGCTCTGCCTGCCGAGGTGACCCCTCCCCACGTCTGGCCCCGTGGAGCTCAGATGAGGTTGGGCACTCGAGGCAGAGGTGACCGCCGGGGCCGTGGGACAAGGGAAGGGGTTGGAGAGTCAGGAAAATGAAGAAGGTCAACGGGGCCCCTGGGGGCCCGACACGGTCTCCGGGCCGTGGGGACGCTGGCTCGTGGCGCCCTCATACCTGCCCCCCATTGATGCGTCTGCTTCCCAGGGCGGCCGTCACAAAGGGCCGCAGACCGGGCCACTTGCACCGCAGAATCCGATCCTCTGACGCTGGAGGCGGGAAGTCCCAGGTCCAGGGCTGGGCAGGGCTGGGGCCTTCCGAGGCCACAGGACCACCTGCACCAGCCCCTCTCCCGGCCTCAGCGTCTCCTCGTAGTCCGGGTCACCTGCCTTGTCCCCACGTCTGCGTCTCTGTGTCCCCTCCGCTTGTTACGAGGACCCTCAGCACAGAGCTTAGGTCCACCCTGAGGTGAGCACGCCCTCACCTTAACCGACCGCATCTGCAGAGACCCTAGTCCCAAATACGGCCACACCCAGGCTGGACACACATCTGGAGGGGACGCTACTCAGCCCAGCGGATGGAGCTACTCCTGACCCACTTCACGCACAGACAGGCTGAGTGACCGCCCCAAGGACATGCCACTGTGATTGGACAGGACTCCCGGAGCCTGGCCGTTGTCACCTCGCGTTTGCACGAAGGGCCGTAGGGGGTTCAGGTCCTCGGGCTCAGGTGGTCCCCCTCACGCCGCGGGTGCGGAGACTGAGGCCTGCGGTGACTCTGCGTCCTGGGAGCCGGGCCTCCAGCCTGCGTCTCCCAGGACCATCGGGGCTGCGCTGGGTCCCCGGGGCGGCCGCGCTCGGAGCCGCAGGCCTGTTTCGGCCTTCCAAGTGGGTTTCTGGGCGCCTGAGGAGCACCGCCCTGCCCCGTGGTTGCATAATAAGCAGATCAGGGCATTAGGCGCCAGAGTTATTAAAAGTGAAAGATCCTGCAAGAGGAGACAAGGGATTCTTAGAGCCTCGTCTCCTACAAATATGTAATGAAATTTAAATTGAATCTGGTTTAAAATCATTTACCTTTTGACATCATGTATCAGTACACTAAGCATCAGCTGAGAAAGCAAATAACCTTTCAAGCAGAATGAAAAATTACTCTGTCTCTTTTGATTTCATGTTAATTTTCAAATTTAAACTACCCTAGAGCTCTCTGCTTGGGGTCAGCCCCTAAGAGCCTGTTGATTGCACGAGGTCCCGGCTGTCCCCCCTTGCGCCCCTCCCGGCCCGCACCGCGGACTCAGGCCCGCCCTCCCGAGCTCCTCGATGACTCCCAGGGGACAGGCGAGTGCAGGGGACGCTGGCCACCACTCCAGGCTGCAGAGAAAAGCAGCACGTTCGTGGTCCCGGGGCCCCGTCCCTCCCCTGGGTACAGACACGGCTTCCGCGCAGGTCAGAGCGTGGGCCCGGCTCCCGGGGACTGTCCACAGAGCGCTGCGGGGGGACACGGACACTGGGCGGAACCCCCCTAGCGTGACAGTGTCCTTGTGACAATGTACAAACCGCCATAACCGCCCAGCCCAGCGGGCCTCTGGAGAACACTGAAGCTTGAAGGGTTCTTACGGGCACGTGTGTAGTGTGGCGAGAGCGGCTTCTGGGCCACTGCGAGATGACGTCACAGGCGGCCATGACAAGCGGGGCCGGGGGGGGGGGGGGGCTCTGGGCACCTCACTGCATGCACTACAGCCCACTGAGGCCTCCCGACAAGGCTCTGCCTCTGCTCCACCCCATTACACAGACCAGTAAGCCGAGGCCCCGAGAGGCGAGCAGCTCAGCTGGGTCTCCATCACTGCACGTGCAGCCAAACCCGGACCAGCTTCAGGAAACCCGAGAGATCGGCACCCAAGCGCCAGCGTCCGTGCGGCTCCCGTCCGATACTCAGAGGTTAGAACTCGTTCGTCTCGAAGCAAGTCAGAACCTGCACCCACACACCCGGCCTTGGCCGTGATGGGCGAGGGGCGAACACGCTGGGGACCGAGGCACTGGTTTGCACGGTGCGAGCCCCGAAGCATCCTCCGCTTCTGGAGCCTTCCCCCCAGCAGACTCAGCCCCCGTTACTGTCCCATTTCACAGACCAGAGAGTTGAGGCTCAGAAAGCTGAGCGCCGCCCTCCGCAGCCTCCCGGTGCAGAGAGAGAAGCGGGGCTCCCGTTGGAGCCCCCAAGGGCAACGGCGTGCCGACCCCGGGCCAGAGGGCCCTCGGGAAGTGGCTGGATGCTCTGCTGGGCCCGAGGGGTCCTCCCCGAAGCCTCCTCAAGTGCTGGGTGTGCTGGCCCGGCCCCTTAGGACCATGGCCGACTTCCAGGGGGGACGTGGAGCCTGGGCCTCCTTTGAGGCCTCCTGCCACTTCTTAATTAGCCAGAATAAACAAAGGGGCTTTTCATGAGGACTGTCCCCTGCGCTGTCACATGTGAGCGTCACTGGGCTGGAAAACAGAGTGGCCTTTGCCAGCACATCACCCCCACTGGGCCCAGAGAAGGAGGAAGGGGGGCACCCGGTGGGGGGAAGGAGGCCGGGGCCCGGGCGCTGGAGCACTGGCCCCCGGGGAGCACGCCCTCCAGCCTCAGGCTGCCGCTGGGTGAAGGGATCCAGTGTCCAGGCGGTGGGACAGGGGAGGGGGCGGGAGCCCACGCCCAGGGTCTGCTGTTCCCCAGCCCGGGGCTGCTTTCCACCGGGACGCGATTCAAGGCCTCCAGGTGGCCCAGAGCCAAGCCCTGGGGCAGACGCCCCGGATGTCTGCGGGCCGGACACGCCGGCCTCCAGCGCTCGGGGCAGAGTCAGGAGCTTGCTCCGGGCCCGGGCGCACGCACAGTAGGCCTTCAGACACGGGGGGGGGGCTGGGCAGGGGTGCAGGCTGGGAGGCGGGTGGGGAGGGTCAGGGGGCACGGTGCCCATCATGTGCCCACCATCCGCGGCGCCCCGGGCCTGTCTGCCACCCTGAGCGGCAAGTGCTATAGGGCCAGAGGTGACACCGGCCTAGTGAATGTCCCCGGCAGAACGGTGCCCGGGTCGCCCCCAAGCCCCCAAGGTCAGGCACGGCTGGAAGCCGCGTAGCCAGGTGGAAGCCAGGCCTGGAGCAAAGTCGCTGTCTTTGTTTCCCTGCTAGGGTGGCAGGGGGGACAGAGTGGGGGGTGGGGGGGACGGAGTGGAGACCGGGGACGGGGACGGAGTTGGGGGTTGGGGGGATGGAGTGGGGGCGGGGGGGACGGAGTGGGGGAGGAATGGAGTGGGGGGGGATGGAGTGAGGGCAGGGGGGGATGGAGGGGGGGGACGGGGTGGAGACGGGGGGGGGATGGAGTTGGGGGTTGGGGGGATGGAGTGGGGTGGGGGGGATGGAGTGGGGCTGGGGGGGGTATGGAGTGGGGGGGCGCAGAGTGGGGTGGGGAGGACAGAGTGTGGGGTAGGGGGGGAATGGAGTGGAGACTGGGGGGGGATGGATTTGGGGGTTGGGGGGGATGGAGTGGGGGCAGGGAGACAGAGTGGGGGCCGGTGGGGGGATGGAGTGAGGGGGGACGGAGTGGGGCGGGGGGGGGGGACAGAGTGGGGGGGAACAGAGTGGGGGGGATGGGGGGGACGGAGCGGAGACCGGGGACAGGGACGGAGTTGGGGGTTGGGGGGATGGAGTGGGGGCGGGGGGGACGGAGTGGGGGGGGATGGAGTGGGGGCAGGGGGGGATGGAAGGGGGGACGGGGTGGAGACCGGGGGGGGGGATGGAGTTGGGAGTTGGGGGTTGGGGGGGATGGAGTGGGGGCAAGGGGACAGAGTGGGGGCCGGTGGGGGGATGGAGTGGGGGGGGATGGAGTGGGGGCGGGGGGGATGGAGGGGGGGGATGGAGCGGGGGCCGGGAGGGAAGACCCTGTGTCTGCTGCACATACCACCTGCCCGGTCCAGCAGGGTCCCTCCGCCTTTGCTGCAAAAACCCTGTGAAGCGGGGGTCTCAGGGGGGATGGAGTGGGGCGGGCAGTGACCGTGTGACGGGAACAGGTCTCCTCTGGGGAGGCGCACGCGGTTGAGGACGCGGCAGGCGGTGGCTGGGCTGCGGTGTGAATGCGCCACGTGCTGGCGACACACAGGCTGCGGGACGGTCGACTTTGTGACGTGAGCTTCGCCTCCACAGAAACACCCCGCCAGGGCGCGGATTTAAAGGCTGCGGGAATGGGGAGCCCGGGGGGCTCAGTCGGTTAAGCGTCCGACTTCAGCTCAGGTCACGATCTTGCGGTCCGTGAGTTCGAGCCCCGCGTCGGGCTCTGGGCTGATGGCTCGGAGCCCGGAGCCTGTTTCCGATTCTGTGTCTCCCTCTCTCTCTGACCCTCCCCCGTTCATGCTCTGTCTCTGTCTCAAAAATAAATAAATATTAAAAAATAAATAAATAAATAAATAAATAAATAAATAAATAAAGGCTGCAGGAAGAGCGAGCCTCCCAGGACCAGCGGCCCGGAACCACGCGGGGTGCCGCCCGCCCGCCGACCGCACAGGCTGCCTGGGGCGGGGGGCCTGGCTCGCGAAGGCCTCCCCTTGGTCGGCGGGCGGGGCCTCCCTGACGGCCCTGCAGCGTCCCCAAGCCCAGTGCCCCCAGCCAGGGGCCCCGTGACAAACGGGACAGCACATGGGCCAGGGACGCCCTGGAGAACTGGGCTGACCCACAAAGCTATCTCCACGGAGACGGCCTTCTGACGGCACCGGCCCCCGCCCCACCCAGAAAGGCCCTCCCGCCCCCGCTTCGGACGCGCTTCCGACCGTGACACGCGCCCGAACGACGCCTACGCCAAGGGCCAGGGGTCTCGGCGACGGAGACGGGGCCCGCGGGAGGGCTGTGCTGACATCACCAGGAAGGGGGATCGGGAGGAACCGTTCATATGTAGTTAAACGTTCTTAATCTCCCCCAGCATATGCTGTTGCACCTAACTTTGATCAACTTAAGTGTAAAAACGTCTCTGTGCCTCCACTCGGGTTTCACCGCCATCTGGTTTAATTAGTCCTCGGGTAGCCCGCCACCGACTTAATGGCAGAACACTGCCGGGCCGATCAGAGGGCCGGCTGCCACCACCAGGGCACCCCCTGTTCCTCCCCAACCCACTGATGGGAGGTTGAGGCGGAGATACACCTGTCGGTGGGGTGGGCACGGGCGGTGAGCACCAGGGACAGCGGGCACAGGGGGATGGTGGGGCCGGGGACGGTGGGCACAGGGGGACGACAGGCACAGGGGGACGGTGGGGCCGGGGACGGTGGGCACAGGGGGATGACGGGCACAGGGGGACGGTGGGGCCGGGGACGGTGGGCACAGGGAGACGACGGGCACAGGGGGACAACGGGCACAGGGGGCGGTGGGGCCGGGGACGGTGGGCACAGGGGGACGACGGGCACAGGGGGACGGTGGGGCCGGGGACGGTGGGCACAGGGGGACGACGGGCACAGGGGGACGGTGGGGCCGGGGACGGTGGGCACAGGGGGACGACGGGCACAGGGGGACAACGGGCACAGGGGGCGGTGGGCACGGGTGGGTGAGGCTGGCAGGACAGCCGCCTGGGTCGCCCCGGGCAGGGTGGGGTCTGTGTTCGGACCCTGGAGGAAGGACTCCTGCCCACAAAGGCTGGCGGAGATCCCTGGTGGCCCAGACTGGGAAGCTTTGCTGGGGAGACCTGACATGACCTCCCGTCTGAACCCCCTGAACCCCATCCTTCAGTGAAACCTGGGATGACCCCCTGTGGAGCCCCCGTGGAACCCGGTGCCTTTGCTCGTTCCTCCCTTCAGGCTTCAGACGCTAGTGTTCCGCAGGGTGTGGTGGTGCCCTGTGAATGGGCGACAGAGGCCCCCTCCCCTCCACAGAAGGCTTCAGGAGTGGCCTTGGGGTGGGCGACTGGGACGGTGACCTTGGCAAACCCTATTCCAGGAAAGGAAGGGTGGAAGGTGGAGAGCAGGGGGCGGGCAGGTGGAGGTGAGTGTCCGCTGAGAAGGCAAGAGAGGAGCCAGGGGGCCCAGGGCCGGGGGAGGCCCAGGCACCAGGGGAGGGGGGAGGGTGACGACAGGGGCAGGAAGCTTCTTGCACGGGCGCCCGAGCCCCGTGTCAGCCAGCTGGGCACGGCTGCGCCCCTGGGGAGGCCGGGCCCTTGGCTCAGGTCCGTCATCATCCTGCCACTTGCTGATGGGACGAGCCAACCCTTGGGCCCCCGTGGTTTCCCCGTAACCGTGGAAATGACGCCGTTGACCCTGCGTGCAGTTCTGCAGGCTGCAGATGATTTGCCACCGCCAGTGACGGCCAGGATCCGACGGCCCTGTTCTGTTTCAACGTCTTTAATGGACAAGGAGAGCCGCGTACCCCAGTGACTTTCCCCTTTTGTCTCGTCTGCCAGGAAGCTCGGAGCTAAGTTTGTGCTCATTTTCAGGAGCTCCCTACAGCCTAGGCTGGTGACTCTCATCTGGGACCAGTCACCGGGCTGACAACGGGGAGGGGCTGGCCCGGGAGGCGCCCACGCTGCCCAGCAGAGACCCACCTGGGGAGACGCAGGGGCCCTCTCCATGTCGCCTCAATGCACATCCACGGAAAGGAAGCCAACCAGGCCCACTCCTAAGGGACCAGGGATTGTGGCCACAACGCCTCACGTCTGCACTGTCCACAGGGACAACGACGACCCCACGCTGGCGCCCAGAGATGACCCGCGTGCAAAGGTCGGAGGAAACTCATCCCCCCACTACCAAGATTAATTTATTAAAAGATAATGGGTTTTCAGCGAATTTATTAATCAATTTGACAACGCCTGGGGATTGTAATATAAAAATAATCAGTTGGCCGCCTCACCGACGTGCGATGCCAAAAGGTGCCGTTTAATTCCCAGCGCCTACCGCCCCCTCTCCAAACTCTCTGCTACGCTGATTGAGACGAAGTTTTCGCAATTTGGAATTTCAGAGGAGCACGTGTGTGCTGCGTCCAGAGCCTGCACGTCCAGGCGGCGACTCGGTGGCCCTCACCGGAGCCCAGGGAAGAGCCCGGGCCCCAGAGCTAACTTGCGGCCAGCACGGAACTTCCAGGATGGGGACACTGTCACTGGAGGCCCGCCATCTCGTGCAAGGGCAATGGCACGGAAGGCGAGGGGGATGCCGAAGGTGCCCCTTGTCTCCTGTCCTGCTGGGCCGCCCTGAGTCCCTGTCCACGCTCAGGCCGCCGGGGCTGGGCACCCCGTCCTGACGGTCCCCAGCAGTTCCAGGTAGGGAGCCAGTGGACGGGATTCAGGAACTTCAGGGGTGGTTTTTAATGTCACTTGAAAGGTGGCGTCCAATAAATCAGAAGAGCAGCTTGGACCTAACGCATTATGTCTGTCAGTGGACACGGCAGGATGAGGCAGAGCAGGAAGGGGCAGGACGGGGCTGGAGGGGGCTGGAGGGGGCAGGACGGGGCTGGAGGGGGCTGGAGGGGGCAGGATGGGGCTGGAGGGGGCTGGAGGGGACTGGAGGGGACTGGAGGGGGCAGGATGGGGCTGGAGGGGGTTGGATGGGGCTGGAGGGGGCAGGACAGGGCTGGAGGGGGCTGGACGGGGTTGGACGGGGCTGGAGGGGCTGGAGGGGGCTGGAGGGGGCAGAACGGGGCTGGAGGGGCCTGGAGGGGGCAGAACGGGGCTGGAGGGGGCTGGAGGGGGCAGAACGGGGCTGGAGGGGGCTGGACGGGGTTGGACGGGGCTGGAGGGGCTGGAGGGGGCAGCACGGGGCTGGACAGCACTCCCAAGGCTAAAGACCAGCCACTGCTGCCCCCCCTTCCTCTGGGAATCCCTCTGGTCAGGAACAAGCACAGAGAGAGCAGTCATGACAGAGTGGACAGGTGCACACACACGGGGACACAGACCCACGCAGCAGACTCCCGCACATGCAGACACACAGACACCACACACACGTGCACATACACTCACCTCCACGCAGGTGCACATGCCTACACACGCCCCCGGGGCCCACAGCCCAGCCTGTCTGGGCACAGCTGCATCTCACACGTGGTTACTTCCCCAGGTTTCTGAGCAGAGCAGAGGGGAGGACTCCCCGGCTGGAGAGTGTCCCTGACGGTGATGGGGGGTGGGGGGGGGCAGCACATTCGGCAGCTTGTGGCCAGGGCCCAGCAGGCCACCCACCCGCAGGTGGAGGCCAGCCCCCCCAGTCCTGCCGGCGCCTAAAACAAAAGTGCCCGGAAGCATGGCGGGGTCGAGAGGAAGACCCAGCCGGCCCTGGTGACCAGCTCACCCCCTCCAGACTGTCCCCCCTGCCCCGGGCTCCCGGAGGCTCTGCACCCCCACGTCCCGGCACAGCACAGACCGGCACCGGGTCCTGGCCGACCCTGCATTGGGCGGGGTCACCAGACAAGCACGTCTCCACGGCAGGTGACAGCGGTCCTCACAGGACACAAGGGGTGCACCTTCTCCACTCAGGGGAGGCGGGTCCCAAAGGAGGGGGTTTTGCAAACAAGTGAAATCCCTTCTCTAAGCCCCCATGCACTTCGGAGCACGGGAAGGGAGTCTGCAAACACATGTCAGGCACCCTCGGGAAGGACACGGTCGCAGCACTCAGCCACCAAGGCGACAGGCCGGTGCAGCGGGACCTCAGGGCACAGCACAGGTGGGAGGCACCAGGAGAGCTTCCTGGAGGAGGGGTCTTTCCCCCAAATCTCACCGGGGCCTGAGCCAGACGCAGGGGTGTGGCTGGATGTAAGGACGGTGTCACTCTAGAAGCAGTTCACAGTTGGGGCTCAGCTCACGATCTCGCGGTTTGTGGGTTCGAGCCCCGCGTCGGGCTCTGTGCGGACAGCTCAGAGCCTGGAGCCTGCTTCGGATTCTGTGTCTCCTTCCCTCTCTACCCCTCCCCTGCTCACGCTCTGTCTCTCTCTCTCTCTCTCCCTCCCTCAAAACTAAAATAAACACAAAAAATTTATAAATAAATAAATAGAAGCAGCCCACGGGAGAAACCCTGCTCATTCCCTCTCAGATGAAGTCTGCAATGGTTCAGTGAAGACCCGATCTTAAACGTGACGGGAAAGCTGTCGTCACTCACAGCGACTGTGTTTTCAAAACCAACAACTACTGAGCTTGTGCAAAATGTGACTCGGGGGCCAAGGCTGTGCGAAGCCCAGGGGTCCCCTGAGCCCCAGCCCTGGGGGGCAGCCGGGCCCTCCCCTGCTCTCCAGGAGGCCCCGGGCAAGACTCCGCTTCCCCGTCTGTGAAGCGAAGGGTTAATGCCGCTGGTGCTCCTCTGAGCTTTAACCGCATCCCGGACCGTGGCCTCCACACGAATGGTGACCGGGGACCTCCGCGCATCCAGGCCCCCCCAGGCGGCGGTGACATCCTGTCCACACACAGGAAACCAGCTGGCCTGGCTCACAAAGCTGGGGTGCAGAGGTGACCTCCCCACACAGCACCTCTGACCTCCTGGACGTCCTCCACCCTTCCAGGGGCCCCAATGCCGTCTGGATCGGCCCCGACCATCCCAGGCGAGGCTTCCCCGAAGCTCCAAATTCTTCCTACAGGTGGCCCAGTGCTCCCTCCCGGCCGCCGGCTTCCTGAGCACTCACCTACACGAGCAGGTGCGGCCGGCCACCCTCCCTTGCTGTCATCACACCCTGACCAGGACAAAACCCAGCCTGTGTTTGGAGAGCCCAGAACACATCCCCTCCCCTGAACGCACGGCACACCCGGAAATGTGGCCTTGCTGAGGGAAAACCCCAGAGAGCCCACTGTTAGCACAAAGGGGGTCACAAGCCAGTGAACACATTCCAGAATGTTCTACAGGGCCCGGGCTCAGGGTTGGGCCGACACGGGTCTGGGGGACAAGGATGGCCCAGGCCTTCCAGAGACCCGGCCATCTGGGCTGCCAGGCCCTCCCTGTCCTTGGACCCCAGCTCGGGCCACCCTCAGCAAGGGGTCCCCACGCCCATGCCAGCCCTCAGCCTGCACCCCAGTGGGACAAACCCCGCCACCCTCCTCAGCCCTCCTCAAATCCCCTCCTCCTGCTCCCACAGGACATTAAGGATGGGAACTCGCTTTCCCAGGAAGGACACCTTCGTGAGCCACCTTCCTGTGACCTCATCACTTAGGCACCGAGAGGACAGGTGAGTTTACTGCTGTGGCTTTAAAACAGAAGTAAGGGACCATTCTAGCTCCCTTGGAGTTATTGGTAAAATACTCACACAGAGCACGGGGTCCTGGGCAGGGGTCTGGACCCCAAGGGACCCTTGTCCCGACCGCGTCGCTCCCAGGCTCTTTCTTGGTCTGCTCGGGGAGGCAGGTGCCGGGAGTAACGGTAGCCGAGGAGCTTTGGTGGGAGAAAAGGAACAGCCTGGAGCTGAGCCCCACGGCCGCGCTCCTGGTGACTCGGCCGACGGCCAAGGGAGGGAGAGACCAGCCCCAGGGGCCCCGCGTGCCTGTCTCCACCAGCCAGAGCCCGGCCCGCCTGGGCCGCAGCCGATGGCCCAGAATCCCGGAGAACCAGCAGCTCTGGGGTCTGAGTGTCAGGGGTCAGAGAACAGGCTCGGGGCTCATGGTCCTGCTCTGATCCACCTGCCCGGGGGCCCTGGGCGTGCCCCTTCCCTGAGCCTCGTCTACCTCTAAAACAGGAACAAAAGCATCTCCCTCTGACGAGCGTCATGAGGATTCGCGGGGTGCGGAGTGCTTGCTGGATACGGATCCGCAAGGAAGGGCACAGCGAGGGCAGCGCGCCCCTTTGCAACAGTGACCCACGCGGACCCTGGAAGCGCCACTGCAGGGACAAGCCTGCTGACCGGGTTCCCAGAGCCCCGACAAGGCAGCAGCACGTGCTCCTTTGTGCATCAGGTCCAGCCTCTGTCACTGAAGCCCTGAGCACAGGAATCTGCCAGGAATTTGAGAAGCAGAAGGGCTTCCATGGTGACCCTGGAACAGAGCCTGGAACAGAGCCTGGAACAGAGCCTGGGAAGCAGGATTCCCAAACCAGCCAAGGCCTCTAGGTGCAAACGGGGCATGAGGAGTCCCAAAAGGGGGGGGCCTTGGGGCAACCGGTCTCAGTCCGGGCTACGACTAGAACCACAAGACGTGGAGCTGACCTCGAGGACCCCTATGGGCCTCAGATGTGCTCAGTTTCCTCCTGCACTTAGTGGACTGGAAGTTGCCAGAGACCCTCCCACCAGGCAGGTAGCAACACCTGTTTCGGTTGGTCTTCAAAGTAAGGGTCAGACAGTGAGACCTTATGTCCACACCAGCTCCTAGTAGCCAGATCAGCATCAGGGCCTCATTCATACTCAAGTGTAAATGACTGACATCGGCCGTCAGTGCAGAGGAACACCTCTCTGACCTCACCTATGTAGATAACAGGACAACAGAGAAACCTCAGAACCTCTGTGAGGTTTGTGGCCCAGCGTAAACAAGGCCCACACCGCGTGGACTCGAGAAGACAGAGGCACTGCCTGTCTGGAGGGGTCCGCCTCCTTCTGAACAGAGACAGGAGACCTCTGGTGTGAGCACACACAGCAGGAAGAGGTGTGGGGCCCTGCTGGCACTTGCAGAGGCTCAGTAACTGTTGGGGACACAGGACCTCAAGTCCAAGGCCAGGGAAGCCTTCCGGAGAGCCAGGATCCCAGGGCACCAGGAGCTGTCCCCGGACTCCCGGGTCAGCCCTCGAACCTTCCACAGGCATCGTCTGAGTCCCAGGGAGACGGTGCTGAGCCAGCAGCCACTCCAGACAGAAATCTGACCCGCGAGGGCTCTGGATACACAAAGTACAGAGCCGTGTCCTGCCTGGTGGCATCGGCTCCTCCAGGTCTGGGGGGCCAGACCCCTGCGGCCTCTCCTGTCCCTAGCTGCCCCGAGAACTCCATGGCCCCGTGGGGGTATCGGGGCAGGGGGCCTGAACCTGAGTTAAGTCACTGCTTTGCAATGGTAAGAAACGCAAAATGTGACACCATAGAAGGAGGTCCTTCCACAGTGGGAAACAGGTACATCCTCTCTGGCCTGCAGACACCCAGGGGCCCGTCTCCTCTCCCAGCCTCACGGAGAGACATCGGGGGGCCTCTGGTCCCCGCGGGCATCACCCCTACACTGCCCAGGCGCTGAGAGGCTTCAGAAGCACAGATGAGACAAGGACACGTGTTCAGTCACCATGTCCCCACTGGTCAGCTCGCCTCACTGGGCCGCAGCCCCACGGGGCAGGACAGGCTGGGCTGAGCATCCCCCCTCACGGGGGGTCTGGCCCACCCCACGAACTTTCCAGCTCCCCACACGTCTGCTCGATGGTGCCACACTGTGCTCCCTTATTTTCTCTGAAGCGCGCCCGTCCCCATCGCTGGCCCCAAGAGTGGAGATGAGCAAACGGGGTTTCAGGTTTCCAGCGGGTGGCGAGCCCAGCTGAATGCATTTCTGTTAGCAACACAACACTGATTTTTTTTATAGTTTATTTCATTTTTGAGACAGAGAGAGAGAGAGAGAGCAGGGGAGGGACAGAGAGAGAGAGAGAGAGAGAGAGATAGAATCCCGAGCAGGCTCCACACTGACAGCAAAGAGCTCAATTCCATGAAGCTTGAGATTGTGACCTGAGCCGAAATCAGGAGACAGACGCTTAACGGACTGAGCCACCAGGAGCCCCAACATAACACTAACTTTGATGACGACGAGCCTAGGAGGTCCACGGTCTGCGACGTGGCCACGGCCCGTGTCGCACAGACCCAGATGGGCAGCGACAGACGTTAGAAGCCACTGGGTGCCCACTTCCAACGGCCCAGACGCTTGCTGTGCTAGGTTTTGCTCTTAGCTTGGGGAGCTCCTGTCTCACATCGGCGGGGTTCAGACAACTTCAGGGGCTCATTCGCAAGCCAGCTCCCGGGTCTGGGTCGTGAGAACGTCGTGTGGTGTCTACGTGGTTTGGCTGGACGGGACACAAGGGTTCCCTGCACCCCTGGCCCCACTCCATTTCTCACGGCGCTGACGGGTTCAACCAAATGCCTCCCCCCACCCCAGTTCTCCAGCCTTGCTGGGGGCGTGGGGGGCAGAAGCCCCCTCCAGATGACAAACATGGGAGAGCTCAAGGTTGTGACGTGCCCTGGGGACAACGTCCCCCACACAGTGTCTGTCCCCCACACAGAGCGTTCCTCTAGCTGGCAGAGCCCCCCCCTCCCCGAAAGGAGCAGGTGGAGAAAGGACACACAGCGAGTGCACAGAAGTGCGGGAGGACTTCTCCCGCGTGGCTCCCCCCCCCCAGCCCCGCAGCCGCCGGGGAGCAGAAATTAGCATCAGGTAATTAACACCAGTCCTATACAGCCCATTAATGGTATTTAGGTACCTCTGGGGATGCACTCCCAGGTAATGGATACTACGGCAGAAAAATAATGTAAAAATGGAGCCAAAGTGCTTTTTTGAAAAGAGGCCACTCGTGAGTCCAGCGGCATTTAAGACAGCTTCCAAGGCATTAGCATTTCCGCCGTGAGAAAATCGTAATGGGACAGTCCTGCACAGAGCCGCTCGACGCCCCCACGGATCGCCACAGCTCCAGGTGACGGGCCGTGTTCACACCAACCTTCCCCGGCATCTCATTACGGCAATCAGATCGGAGGCCGCGAACACGGCGGAGGCACCCCTCCCCGTTCCGTCCCCGCTCTGTTGACAGGACGCAGCACTGAGCCAGCCTGAGCCCGGTGGCTGGGCCACGCAGAAGACCCTTCATCGCCCTGCAGGTTTGCGCAGCAAGTGAGGGACCTGGGACCCGTCCACTGGCGAGGCCCCAGCACGGCTGTTCTGAGCACACACGAGCCTTCAGGAAAGAGGGAACGAGACGCCAGCCCTCAAGGCCGTCGGCAGGGACCCTGGGAGACAGCCCCCACCCCCCGCCCTGTGCTGGCACTCACCGGCCCCTCCCCTGAAGTTCCAGACATGAAGAAGATTGGGCAGGTGGGACTGGGTGGGGGTCCCTGCAAGTTCAGAGCCCCGACTTCCCACCCCTTCCCTGCAGCCGTGCACCTGCAGCCCTGTGCGGGGACCCACGGCGTGCAGAGGGCAGGAGGATGTGCCGCCTTCCTGTCCCGCAGAGGCCCCCGAGGTGGTGGGGACAGCACTCCCAGAGTGGGAGCGGGGAGAAGACGGGCCAGCTCAGCCTCCCGCTCACTCCTGGCACCTCCAGGGCAGAGAGAGGAGGCCCACGCAGGCTCCCCTGCTCCGTCTGGGTCCCCACTGCTCCATCCAGGGCCACACCATCACCCCGTAGCAGGGACACCACTCCTGTGTGCAGGCCCAGTGACCAGTCAGGATCCGCGGGCCGCCCGCCGCGTGTCCCAGGGCCCATGAGGCCTCCCGGGTCAGCAGCGGGGGTCCATCTGCACCTCCGATGTGAGACGGACATCGGCCATGTTCCAGAAGAGCCCCCGTGGCTGCACGACCAGACCCTGAGCCCTGAGCGGCCCGCCCTGCAAGCTTCCTGCCAGCAGACGCCCCCTGCGCCCCTAAGATGGTCCGCTCAGTGGCAAAGTGAGGTCAGCAGGGCTCAGGCCTCTCGGGAGCAACACATCCACCTGCACACATGTCTGCTCCCCCCTCTCCCCAGGCACGCGTCCCCTGGAGAGGTGAGCTCGGTCCTGGGGGGCAGGGAGGGAGGTCACCGGGAGGAAGGCGCAGCTGCCCTGGCCAGGGGGTGGGGGGTGCCAGGATGGGGTGGCTGAGAGGGGCTGGAGGAGGAGGCAGGGCCAAGCGCCCCGGCGAGGCTGGCTGGCTGGTCTGAACCAGGGGACCCCCAGGAGGAGGCCATGGGGTCAGAGTGACCGTGCCAGAGGGATGGGATGCTGAGCCGGGACCCTCTGAGCAGCTCCCCACCCCCCCGGCTCCCCGGCTGAGACCCAAGCCACCGCCCCCATCTCTCTTCCTCACGCACCCCTTCCAGGGCGAACAGCAAACGCAGCGGGCCCCAGTGAGCCCCAGGGCAGTACCACAGGGCCCAGAACCACCCCCCACCCCCCGGCACCGACCAGCCCTGCCTGAGCGGCTGGGAACCCTGAGGTGAGGCGGCCGCTGGGGCTCTGTGATACGGAGGGATGTCAGCCAGGGCAGGGACCAAAGGAAGGTGGAACCCAGCTCCCGAGCGTTACTACAAGCCGGTCCCGGATGACTCACTTCTCAATTAGCCACCTCGTTATGGGAAGAGCCTGTCACGCCTGCTAAGTGTCAGGGAATGTTTTGACAGGATCTCCTCTCCAGCCCAGCCAGGGCGGACGTGGGTACCGCACCACAGTCTCCCCGCAGCGTGGAGGGTCCCCACACGCGCTGTGTGCTCGGGGACACCGGCTCATCAACGTGCAGGGGCTCGCGCTGCACCAGGTGACCCTGGCGACCCACTCCCAGCTGAAAGCACACTCGAGGCGTTTGTCTGGCGACGCTCCTACTTTATTATGTGAACGACAGGCCAAATCCCACCGGTCCTTCGGCCCAAAGAGCTGAAGCAGAAAACAAACAACAGTCGCTGTGATGCGGCGGGGGAGGGGGCTGTGGCCTCCGCGTCTGCCTCAGCGGCGGGCACGAGCCCCGCCAGCCCACGGGACTCAGCTCTGTTCTCGGCCTGGCACAGGGGTCAGCACCCTCAGCTTGGGAGGGAAACTGAGGCCCAGCAGGGGAGTTGCGGGATGTGTCTGTGTTGTGCACGTGCACGCTCACGGACACAGCACAGAGGGACGGGGCAGGGGAAGCAGCCGGCAAAGGAAGCCGATGGGCCACGCCTGCGGATCCCGTCTCCGTGGCTGGGAAAAGCTTTAGGAACAGCCAACCTCGACCTTTCCTGTCTTACCGAGCAGGGCGTCTCCGGGGACGGCTGACCCTGTGCGGGGCCAATAGCAGGTCCGGCTGGAGACACACAGAGTCTGTGCACCCTGAGCCTGGGGGCTGCAGGGAGCACAGGCACCCTGGTGGCCGGGAGGTCTGAATGGTCCCCCAGCGGGGGCCTGCTGACCCCGGACGCCCTCTCCCTGCACAGGGCTCCTTGGCCCAGTGACAGGGCAACAGAAGGGGCACGCTGCAGCCCCTCCAGGGTAGCAGGCTCCGGCTTCCGCCAAAAGGACTGAAATAAAGGCATTTCTCAGCAGCCAAAGGTCCTGCCAGTGGCAGCAGAACTTTCTGGAAGGAAATGCACTGAAGAAACATGTTCCGATGAGCTCTAGGCGGAAATCTCGGGAGTCACCTGGAGGGACCTGACCGCCCCCCGGAAAGGAGAGAGTGATTAAACAAGCGGCTGGATGACAGGAAGGGCAGGTGGGCTCCCCATCAGCACAGGGCCAGGCCTGTTGACTGCCTCCAAATGGCGGCATCACCATCAGCAACACGGTTACACATGCGACGCGCAGAAATTGCAACGCAGACGACAGACTGCAAGCGACGGGTGAACCCTGCGCGGCTTCCCGGCTCTGGAAAACAGACGTGCGTGGAAACGTGTGGAGACACCTCCTGTCCCAGCCGACAGCCTTTCCAGCAGGCTGGGAACGGCTGGGAAGGGCTGGGGAGTGCGGTCTGGGCAGGCGGAGAGGTCGAGGTCGGGCTGGGTGCTCCACAGCCTGGAAACCCCCCAACGGCTGGCCATTCAGCCACGGATACAGCCCCGTGGTTGTCACCCTGCCCACGCCGAGCCCCAGGCCCAGAGTCTCACTCAACAAATCAGGAAACACCGGTGTGGGTGGGTTGACTGGGGACCCACAAACTAGAGCAGGAGTCCCGGCCTGGGGACGGGGCTGGCGATGATGCTCAACAGCCCGCGGTGCCCAGGACGGACGGCCCCACCTCAGGGACACCCACACATGCGCAGTGCTGGGGGCAGAAACCCCGAAGCAGGGGGATGTGGGAAGAGACCAGTGTTCAGGGAGCTTAACCGTGGAGGCGTCAAAGCAGGAGCCACAGAAAGGAGGTGAGGGTCACGGGAGCGCTTCTGACAATGTCCTACCAGGGACGCTTGACAAAATACTGAGCGTGTCCTCAGGGTTCCACACTTTCTCCCTCTTTTTGTTCCCCTTTTAAATCTTTTTAATCATTTCTGGAACTGCGGAAACAGATTGATCCTCGAGGATCCAGCCAGTTTTCAGACATCCTCTCCAGGCCTGTCCCCAGCCATTTGACCACGCCCCCAGACCTCTGGCCACGCCCCCAGGCCTTCAACTCCGCCCTTCCTTCAGCCCCGCCCTTAGACACCTGACCACGCCCCCAGACCTTTGATCACGCCCCCAGGCCTTCAATTTGGCCCCGCCCTTCAGCCCCGCCCCTAGACATTTGGTCACGCCCCCAGACCTTTGGCCACGCCTCCAGAACTGAATCCACTGTGGTCAAAGCGTCAGGGTGCCAGGATCAAGGAGTGTTTGCCCCAAGAATCAGGCAGTCAGGCCCCCCTAGCGGCCGTGTCAGGGCCAGAGCTCAAAGCCCCAAACAGGATGAAGGGAGCACTCACTGCCCGGGGCGGGGCATTCGGATGAACAGCACTGCACGGGGGAGGGGGATGAGGCCGTGTGTTCAAGGGAGGCTTCCTGGAGGAGGCTCTCTCCCAGGGCCAGTCCAGCTCACGGTGCCTGCCTGCAGTCAGCAGCAGTTCAGGGTGCTACCCCTTGAGGGGACCCGGCAGGTAGTGAGGGAACATCGCAATGGCCCAGGCAGACCAGGCTGTGCAGGTGAGAACAGACACACACACACACCACCTTCCTAAGAAGGGAGGCCCCTGGTGGAGGCCTCGGGCCGGACTCTGCCAGAGCAGGACAGAGGCACCCAGAGTCCCACCAGCAAGGCAAGATCTGGCTTTGGGAGGCCCGGGGCGACCCGAGGATGCGGTGAGCGCTGACCGCCAGAGGAGAGAGGCACAGAGCTTTCAGTCAACGGGGAGCCACGGGTGGGGTGTCAGAGCGGCCAGCCTGGAGGCAGAGGCCCCACTGAGGACGGTGCTGAGGCGCCCAGGAGGGGCTGGGGCACAACAGTGAAGGCAGACCTGGAGGACAGCAAGACTCGTTGTGGAGGAAGACGTGCAAGCAGGCCGGGCGCAGGGACGGCCGAGGCGGGGCCCCGCTGACGGCCAGGCAGGAAAGAGGAGTGGCGGGAGGGAACAGGGGTTCGGGGCCAGACCCTGGGCTGCGGCCTGCCGTTCTGAGGTTGGGGCTGGCTGTGACCAGAGAGGGCAAGGGTGCCAGCAGAACAGTGTGCCTGGCCCAGGCTGCATGTGCCCTGCCTGACTGCCTCTGCTTTGTGCTGACGTCCAGTCCCCTCGGGATGCCAGCCCAGGAAGGCCACCATATCCACCTCTTTCCCGGAGCCCCTAATTCCCAATCACCGGAATCAACGGGAGGCCGAGGCTCCTGCCTTACACCGGTGCCTGGGGCTGGCCCTCCACCGCCCCTGCCTCATGCAACACATGTGGAAGGACAGCCAGGCGCCTCCGTGGGACCCCCCGGGCCAGTCCCTCCACGGGAGGCCCACCTGTGGCAGGAGACCGCCAGGGACCAGGGACGGGAGGTGGCAGCTGTGGCTGGGAGAGAGCTCTCCCAGGCAGACTCTCACTAAGGGGCCACCTTCCAGCCAGGCCCAGGCCATTCTCCAGGATGTGGCTGGTGTGCTGTGGGGAAAGGGCCTCCCCAGAGACTGGAGGAGCAGGGCAACCTGGAGGGGTCCAGCTCACCCCGCTGGAGACAAAAGTGTTTGCACCCTTGGTCCCGGCAGCCACTTTGCCCCTGGAGCCCTCCACCACATCCACCAGGGAGTAGGGGGAGAAGGGTGCTGCCGTCTCCCGCCAGCGGCTTGGCGTTTCTGGACAGCCTGTGCTGCCCGCCGGGAGTCTCAACGCATGCTCCCAGGCGGGTCTGAGAAGCTGCAGACCAGAGTAGGAAGGCAGCGGCCGGCCCTCGGGGAGCTGGTGGCCGAGGGACGCCCTGCAGAAGCCACAGGGCACTGGGGCACCAGCCCCAAACTCCAGCTCCAAGGGTCTGCGAAGGGCAAGCAAGGGACACCACTAGATTCCATTGGCCTCCTGTGCCAGTGTGGGCCCCAGAGCGCCGCCAGTGACGCTCCCCCCAAACAAATGACAACGGGCGGGTCCACGGGCCCTCGCCTCTCCCGCAGCTGTCGCTCCAGCCTCCGATCCCCCCACAAGCAGGAGACCCCGATCTGGGTCCTCCTTGTCAATCTCTCGGCCGTCACCCACGCTCTGGGTGACAGGTGGCATTCTGTAGAGGTCATTAACTCCAGAGCACCACATTTTAATGCAGAAACGAGCCCTTCTAAATCGGCACAGCTGCGAAGCTATATAAAGAAATGGGGATTTTAATGTTTTGCTTTTCTTTCCTTTTCTAGTGCCACATTATCATAACGTTTCCCCATAATTACGTCCATAAAAGTCACCTGAAAATACTTCATGCCACGAAAGTTGATCTACACGTGTCATTCAGTGGATGTCAAGTGGTGAGTCCCGAGCAGGAAATTCCAGCGTGGGATTCAGCCACGAGGCCTGGCGCTGAGCAGACCCGGTGAGGCAGGCAGTGGGACGCAGCCTCCTTCCGGGGATCCGCTGTCCTCTGTCCTCACTGGCAAGAGTGAGGTGCCAGAGACAACCCTGAGAGGCCGTGCGTCCCCTGTTCCCCGGACACTGATCCCCAGAACACTTGCCCCCGAGGGTCTCTGCCCGGGAGGATGCTTCCGTGAGTGAACCCCCCTTACCTCGTGAATGTTCGGGCAACCAGCCTGGCTATTTCAAATCCCACAAACAGAGGTGACTTATCTTTATGAAGTTGAAAGAGAGAAGCACTACATTTTCTCTAGCCAGAAATTCATCAAATAAAAACACACAGGAAGATAAAGAAAGAAAGAAAGAAAGAAAGAAAGAAAGAAAGAAAGAAAGAAAGAAAGAAAGACAGACCTTGAGATGAAAGAAAGAAAGACCTTGACATGAGATGAGAAATAAACTTGTGAATGGCATCCTTTCATTAAGCCCGGTATTCTTAAATTTACCTCTCCAAGAACCCCAGAACTAAAATTTGAACAGCAGGAAAGTAGCACATTCTAGTCTCTCCTAACTATGCAATACATTATATTTGTAAAGAAAATGCGGCATCAGAGAGCCCACGCTCGGTTAGTATTCTAATGGATTAAAAACAATTCAGAAGTTGTTTGTAATTTCTTCTCGTCGTTGCAGCCGAGGATGTGAGATTTAACTCAAAGCTACAAGTCAATTTTGATGGGATTAATTGGGAAAAAAATCCGTGTCAGAAATCCCTGCACGCCAGGAATGTGTGCCCACCAAGCTGTCCCCAAGGGGGAGGGCACGGTGCTCTCCACCTTTGGACTGAATACTGCATACAAGGTTCAAAGTCAAGGCTTGGCGTCCTACAGCATTCCACTAGCTCATCATTTTCCCCGTCTCCCTCGCTGGCGTGATGGCCACGGTGCCGGGAGCCAGCGAGGAAAGACCACATGCTCAGCTACGAGCACCCGGCCACAGTCAGACCACTGTGGTCGCCCCAGAGCGCCCCACTCCTTGTTCGAACCACATCCGGTCCCAGCCCTCTGCTCCAGATATGCCAAGGGTAAGAGGACAGAGACCAGCTCTTTCTGAGCCACAAGGAAAGAGGCTTCCCCAGATGAGAACATGGAGTTTCAACTTTCTCCTCCAAGCTCGACATCCCCCAAGCCAGCGAATCCCTACGCCCCAGCCCTGCTGTCCAGAGGATGTCCCGACACCAGCACGTGTGCGTCTTCAAGAAAGCCACCGAGGACCCCCTCCCTCTCTCTGCTTTCCCTGGCAATTCTTCCCCAATGGGAGAAAATGACAAGACCGTGTCACTATAGCAACTAACCTAATTGGTGGACTGTAGGTATTTCTCCCGCCAGAGGGTGGAGCCCATCTCCCTACACATGAGTCTCAGCCCGCTGGGCCCCGCACGGCAGAACATCCCCTCACTGAAAACCAGGCCAAGAAATAATCCAGCTTTCTTTCAGCAGCGCCGGAAAGTGAACACCTTCTGGGCTGCAGAGAAACGCTCAGATCTACTAGGCAGGATAATTGAATCCTGCATGATACTTATCAGTTTCCCTAATTAATATGATACAAATATATCTGCTCCGTAACACAAAAACATTTTGGGTAATAAGACTCCTGACTGAGAACAAAAACAATTTACAAACAAGGATGCTGACTGTTCTCACTCATCCCAGAAATATTGGAAAGGAGAACGAGAAGCAGAAGAGCTGTTTAGTCAGGATTTCATGTGCTCCATCCATTCGGAAAGAAGAAAGTGCTGTTGTTGTTTTCCCTTCTGCAGGACGGCTGTTCCACGCTATAAATCACGATCATGGCTGTTCTGGATTTTAGTAAACTGTTTTAATTTCTCCGAGTGCATTTCCGGTGAAACGGGGGGTGGCCGAAAATATCTTATCTTATCGCCAATTATTCCATTACACGGAAATAGCAACAACCACGAAAATGTGCTTCACGCAACCTTCCATTATTAATGATTTCTGCTCCTCCGAATATAACGTGTTACCCAATGTCCTTGTCCCAGCGGAAGAGGTGTTTCCAGAACGCCAGGGAGGCTGTTGGACGGCAGGCTGAGGGTGCTGCGGGTGGGGACCCCTGGGTTCCAGGTGTGTCTGGGCACACCCCCGGTGTGGGGGGTGGGGCTCTCTGACCCCAGTCCTGCCAGGGTGTGAGTGTGCGGATGAGGCGCAGCGGGGAGTCGTGGCCCCGGGAAGGTGGGAACCAGGGAGGCCCTGGCAGCAGGCGGGGGTGTGCAGTGTTGAAGCCACGGCCAAGGTTGTCCGGTACTTAACCATCAGCAGTCTCTTTTTCCCACCTGCAGGGCTGCCTCGCCGCCAGCTGCAGGGCAGGGTTCTCACCTGGGACCCAAGGACGCCGTGGCCAGCGCTGGCTAGGGACAGCGCCCCCGGGGTGGGGGGCTTGGGAGCCACAGTCCCCTTCCCCAACACTGCTGACTGAGCCCCCTCTCCCCTTATGCCAGCAGGAGGAGCCTTCAAATGGAGTTTATGTGCCATTAGCCCTTTGCACATCACCAAGGAAGCCGCGCCGGGGCTCCGCTCTCGGGAACCCTGTGAGCGTCGCCCGAGGGCCGAGATGGCCGCGGGGAGCCGGGGGCGGGCGCGACCTTCGCCCCAAGCCCCGGCCCCCTGCAGCCCGGCCCCGGGAGTGGCGGCGGCGCCCGCTGGGCATCTCGGGTCACGACCCCGCCGTGGCGGGGGGGGGGGGGGGGGGGGGGGGGCAGGGGGGACGGGGGAAAGGGGGCTTCCCGCCCTGCGCCCCCTCCCGGCACCGGGCGCCCGCCTCCCTAGCAACTGTGGGCCGCGCACAAGGGGGCCGCAAGAAGTCCGGCGATTCCGGCTCCGGCGCGGGTCTCGCTCGCGGTTCGGGCGGGCCGAGCTGTCCCAGGACTCGGCGACCGCGCCGCCGCCCGGGTCCCCGTGTTCCGCCGCGGGCTCGTTCCGGAGACAGCGGGAGGCTCGGACCGCGAGCGGGGAGGCCGGCACTTCGAGGTGGTGGCGCGGGAGCCAGGCTCGGCGCTGGCCTCTTTTTTTTTTTTTTTTTTTTTTTTTAAGAATCCATATTTTTCCATCACCTCCCGCGCCCATGGCAGCTCTCCATGACAGGTGTTCCTTAGCACCCGTCCTTTCCTCCCGCTACGAGGGGAAGGGACCGGGAGCCTGTGCCAGGCGGCCGGCCGGGGAACCGACCGGCCCGCGCCATCCCGGCCCCCCGAGCCCGTGCCCAGGACGCCGGCCACTCCCGGCCACCCTGGCGGGCTGCGAGCCTGTGCCCGGAGCACTGACCACCCACCCCCAACGCAGCCCGAGGTTGCGCCCGGGACTCCGGCCACCCCCACTCCCCCACCCCCGGGCGCCCCCCGAGCCCGTCCCCAGCCCCAGCCCCGAACCTCGCGGCCCCGCGCCAGGCCAGCCGGCTGGGTCACCGGCTCGGGTCCCCGGACACGACTCCAGATATGCCCGCGGCGGCGGCGGCGGCGGGCCCTCTCCACGTACCCCACCCCTCACTTCTCTTTTTTTTGAGAAAGCGCCTGGCGAGTGTGCTTCCCAGGCACACGGAGGCTCCGGCCACGCGTCCGAGCCCGAGCCCCGCTCCCGCCGGGGGCACCCCGTTCCCGGCTCGGCCGCCGCGTCGCCCCCGGTCCCCGGCGGCAGCATCGCCAGCGGAAAGCGCTGGGCCCGCCCGCCCCGGACCCGCCGCCGCCTCCGGAGCGCGCTGCTCGGCTCGGCCCGCCGGCCTGGGCCGGGAGCGGCGGCGGCGGCACACCCCGGGCGGCCGCGGGCATCGCCGCGCCACCCGGGGCCTGGCGCCCGGGCCCTGCCCCGGAGTCGGGGCGGGAGGCTCGGCGGCGGCGGCGGCCGCTTCCGAAGTGCCGGAGCGCGGGGAGCCCGGGCGGCCCCTCTCCGTCCCGGCCCAGCGGGAAGCGGCGGGACCCGGGGACGGCGCGCCGCGAGCGGGCAACTCCGCACCGACTCCTGGCGGCCGCCGCGGCCGGGGCCCGGCCCGGGGGCCCGGGGGCCCGGGGGCCGCGGGTGGGGTGGGGGGTGGGGGGCCCTGCGGGGGCCCGGGCCGCGCGGTACTCACTGCAGTAGGCGATGAGCAGGCTGGCCAGGATCATGAACGCCCAAAAAGTTGAGGACATGCTGGGCAGGGCGGTCGCATCTTGCCGGCTGCCGGTCCTGGGCGATGGCGCCATTGAAGCCGCGGCGCCCGCGCGGGGGGCAGCAGCGCGTCTCAGCAGCCGGCCCTGCCCGCGCCCCCGCGCCGGCCTCCACGTGCGGGCCCCGCGCGCGCCATCCTCCGCCGCCGCCGCCGCCGCCGCCGCCGCCGCCGCCGCGCCCGGGCTCCGGCCCACTGCGCCCTGCGCCGGCCCGCCCCGCGCCTCGCCCGTGCCCGCGCCCGCGCCCGCGCCCGCTTCCGCGCCCGCGCCCGCCGAGCCCAGGGACGTCGGCCCCGCGGCTCTGGGCGTCGCTGCGCGCCCGGGCTCGGCGCGCGCGGCCACCGATAGGAGGGGCGCGCGGGGCGCGCGCCCGACGCCGCCGGGTCCCGGCGCGGGGCCCCGGGACTGGCGGGGGCGGCGGGCGGAGGGGACGCCGCGCCCAAGCCGCGCCTCTGGATGGCGACAGAGACGGCCCGGCGCGCCCGCTGCCTGGGCACCAAGCGGGGAGGACAGACCTGGCCGGCGCGAAGTTTGTGGACTTGGGCTGCGGGCCCCGGGCGCCCCTACTCCTTCCCGCAGAGGCCCGCGACGCCGGGGCCCAGAGTTTACCGTAAGTATAGGGTGCTTTGGGCCCTTCCCCAGATGCGGCTCTCACCCCTGTTCTGGGTTGTGCGCCGGTGTCCCTGAACCCACAAAAGAGCACATACTTCCTCAGACCCGCCCAGAGTCCGCTGAGGTCAGCACCCCCGAGGGCTCTCCCTCCCCCCCGAGCTCCAGCGCGGCCAGGCGGAGACACACGTCCCTGGAAGCAGTCTCCTTGTCCCCTGCCCGGCGCCTCCACCTGTGCCCACTGCCCTGGCCCTGAAACGCTGTCTCCTTGCCCCTCACCTGGAAAGGCCCCAGTCTTCTGTCTCCAAAGTGCGGGTGCTGATCTCCTCTGGGTGGACTTTCTGAGCAGGTAACAATGACTGTAATTCATTGGATTTGCATAGTTGAAGATCATCAGTAGAACTGATTCATAGGGAAGTGGATTCCGTATATCCTTTGAGGTCAGCTTCCCCAGCCCCACTCCTCTCTCGGGTCCCCTCAGCAAGACGAGCTCCCAAGACCAGATGCTCGCCAGGCAACCCCGTGGTACCAGGTGAGCCCCCGCGGTACCCAGCCACAGTGCCCCGTCCCCTCACTGCCTTCCTGCCAGTCAGCGGAGGTGCTAATGTGAGCCCATCCTTCCTCATCAGAGCACCTTCTGATCCCGCATGAGCAGGGGCCTCCAAGGACCCCATGAGGCCTTGCTGGAACTGGATACCCTTTCCCAGGGGTCACTAGAGGGCCCGATGCAAAGACAGTCTCCGGCATCACCCGTCACCTCGAATCCCTGCCCGCCAGGCCTCTAGGAGACCGTGGAGGCTGTGATGAGCGCTGAGGGCCCGCGGTGGCCCAGTGAGGACGCCTTTCCAGCTCCAACAATATTCCTGCTGTAATGTGAGTGTGTCCGGGATGATTTTCTTCATAAATTTTTCTGTTCCTGCTTAATTAAAACAGTCTGACTTCCCTCCTCAGTGTCCTCCTGACACGCTTCCTGATTCCCTCTGCTGGCATGCAGGCACCACAGACCCTGGGCTCCTGAGAACCTGGGGTTGGTGGGGGCAGGACCCTTCTGGAATGTGCTGGGCTGGTGTCCGCCCTCTGGCCCCTGGAGGGGCTCCCTCGCTGTCCCTGCAGCTCCCAGGGGATGCCAGGATCTCTAGCTCTTAAGTTCCCCCCTTTGATGGCAGCCTTTCATCCTGTTCAGAAGGAAGTCACTTTTTCAAATGTGACACGTTCCATTTCGTCCTGTCCATTCTGAACTCCTGTTATGTTCCGGACATTCCCTCATCCAGCAGCCATTCGTTGGGCACCTTCTAGATGTCACTGCTGCAGGAGAGGAATTAAACAAGACACACGCTTTCTGTTCCCTGGAAATGTGTGCTCGGTTTGGGAAATGGATGAGGAAACTGGCAATCAGAGCGCAGTGTGGCCGAGCCGTGATGGGAGGGGCTCATCCGGCAGGGGAAGAGCACTTGGCCCCAGATCAGGTGTGGGGCGCTGGGAGGGTGTGCCAGGGAAGCTTCCAGCAGAGCGGTTTACAAACATGTTTAGTGCCGTCCGTAGAAAGAGCACACACAAACACACGCGTGAAATGACAGTTTCACAAAACAATACCCACACTCTCAATCCTCTGTGCTGTTTGCCACTCTGTCCTAATTCATTCCTTAAAACACTGCTTGTCCACCAATGCTCATGTTTACTGCAGTTTTCTTTGCCGGACAAGCACTGTTCCAGGAGAGGTGGTCTGCGTTGAATGTGGGAGAGCTGTCACACCAAAGGTCAGAGGAACCCGGTGACAGTGGGCAGTGGGGGAGCCCCAACCAGAGGCAGGGGTACGGTGGGTTTGGCACAGTCTGCTTTCTCTTGGAGCTCACGCCACAAGACTTCTGTGGCTACCGCACGAGGGGGTTGACGTGTATAAGGAAAAAGTATTCAAAGCCGCTTGCTGAAGATAGCAACGCAGACCTGGTTCGGGGCCCTCGCGACGAGCACGGGATGGGCTTGGGCGCTAGGGAGGGGCTGGGCTCAACCCGGGGTACGGCGTGGGCCAGTGGGGGTTCCCAGGCCGGGAGCAGGAGGGCCAGTGGGAGGAACGTTACTGAGAGGAAACGTCGAGGTGAGGGGGGCTCCGGTCACACTGACTCGGGGGCGGGGGGGGGGGGGGGTTCTTGTTATGCTGATTGTACAGGAAGTACATGGGTGGGCCCCGGAGAGGGCTTGGGAGCCTGATGGATGTCCAGTCGAGCAAGGAATCTTGGTCTGAAAGGAAAGCTTCATGAATCTGGAGTGTATCGACTAAGTCTTTGCTGGGTGCTGAATCTGCAGTGTAGTGACTTAGTCCATGCTGGGCGCTGACTCTGGAGTGTAGTGACTAAGTCCATGCTGGGCGCTGACTCTGGAGGGTAGTGACTAAGTCCATGCTGGGCGCTGACTCTGGAGTGTAGTGACTAAGTCCATGCTGGGCGCTGACTCTGGAGTGTAGTGACTAAGTCCATGCTGGGCGCTGACTCTGGAGTGTAGTGACGAAGTCCATGCTGGGCGCTGAATCTGGAGTGTAGTGACTAAGTCCATGCTGGGTGCTGACTCTGGAGTGTAGGGACTAAGTCCATGCTGGGTGCTGACTCTGGAGTGTAGTGACTTAGTCCATGCTGGGCGCTGACTCTGGAGTGTAGTGACTAAGTCCATGCTGGGCGCTGACTCTGGAGTGTAGTGACTAAGTCCATGCTGGGCGCTGACTCTGGAGTGTAGTGACTAAGTCCATGCTGGGCGCTGACTCTGGAGTGTAGTGACTAAGTCCATGCTGGGCGCTGACTCTGGAGTGTAGTGACTAAGTCCATGCTGGGCGCTGACTCTGGAGTGTAGTGACAAAGTCCATGCTGGGCGCTGAATCTGGAGTGTAGTGACTAAGTCCATGCTGGGCGCTGAATCTGGAGTGTAGTGACTAAGTCCATGCTGGGTGCTGACTCTGGAGTGTAGTGACTAAGTCCATGCTGGGTGCTGACTCTGGAGTGTAGTGACTAAGTCCATGCTGGGTGCTAACTCTGGAGTGTAGTGACTAAGTCCATGCTGGGTGCTGAATCTGGAGTGTAGTGACTTAGTCCATGCTGGGCGCTGAATCTGGAGTGTAGTGACTTAGTCCATGCTGGGCGCTGACTCTGGAGTGTAGTGACTAAGTCCATGCTGGGCGCTGACTCTGGAGGGTAGTGACTAAGTCCATGCTGGGCGCTGACTCTGGAGTGTAGTGACGAAGTCCATGCTGGGCGCTGAATCTGGAGTGTAGTGACTAAGTCCATGCTGGGTGCTGACTCTGGAGTGTAGTGACTAAGTCCATGCTGGGTGCTGACTCTGGAGTGTAGTGACTAAGTCCATGCTGGGTGCTAACTCTGGAGTGTAGTGACTAAGTCCATGCTGGGTGCTGAATCTGGAGTGTAGTGACTTAGTCCATGCTGGGTGCTGAATCTGGAGTGTAGTGACTTAGTCCATGCTGGGTGCTGAATCTGGAGTGTAGTGACTTAGTCTGTTCTGGGTGCTGAATCTGCAGTGTAGTGTCCATGCTGGGTGCTGACTCTGGAGTGTAGTGACTAAGTCCATGCTGGGTGCTGAATCTGGAGTGTAGTGACTAAGTCCATGCTGGGTGCTGAATCTGGAGTGTAGTGACTTAGTCCATGCTGGGTGCTGAATCTGGAGTGTAGTGACTTAGTCCATGCTGGGTGCTGAATCTGGAGTGTAGTGACTTAGTCTGTTCTGGGTGCTGAATCTGCAGTGTAGTGTCCATGCTGGGTGCTGACTCTGGAGTGTAGTGACTAAGTCCATGCTGGGTGCTGACTCTGGAGTGTAGTGACTAAGTCCATGCTGGGCGCTGACTCTGGAGTGTAGTGACTAAGTCCATGCTGGGCGCTGAATCTGGAGTGTAGTGACTAAGTCCATGCTGGGCGCTGACTCTGGAGTGTAGTGACTAAGTCCATGCTGGGTGCTGACTCTGGAGTGTAGTGACTAAGTCCATGCTGGGTGCTGAATCTGGAGTGTAGTGACTTAGTCCATGCTGGGTGCTGAATCTGGAGTGTAGTGACTTAGTCTGTTCTGGGTGCTGAATCTGCAGTGTAGTGTCCATGCTGGGTGCTGACTCTGGAGTGTAGTGACTAAGTCCATGCTGGGTGCTGAATCTGGAGTGTAGTGACTAAGTCCATGCTGGGTGCTGAATCTGGAGTGTAGTGACTTAGTCCATGCTGGGTGCTGAATCTGGAGTGTAGTGACTTAGTCCATGCTGGGTGCTGAATCTGGAGTGTAGTGACTTAGTCTGTTCTGGGTGCTGAATCTGCAGTGTAGTGTCCATGCTGGATGCTGACTCTGGAGTGTAGTGACTAAGTCCATGCTGGGTGCTGAATCTGGAGTGTAGTGACTTAGTCCATGCTGGGTGCTGAATCTGGAGTGTAGTGACTAAGTCCATGCTGGGTGCTGACTCTGGAGTGTAGTGACTTAGTCCATGCTGGGTGCTGAATCTGGAGTGTATTGACTAAGTCTTTACTGGGTGCTGAATCTGGAGTGTAGTGACTAAGTCTGTGTGGGTGCTGAATCTGGAGTGTATCCACTAAGTCCGTGCTGGGTGCTACAAATCCCTACAAGGAAGAGGAAAGAGAGCTGAGCCCTTGGAATCCCGGGTGGTAGAGGGTCCGAAACCCAGTGAGGCTGGAAAGGGCTGCGGAGGGGGGATTGAGAGGGACGGCTGACCAGTGACGGTGGCGGGGTCTCCGACAAGGGCAGGGCGATTAAGTTCGAGATGCAGCCAGCATCCAGCCCGAAGCAAGGGCAGACGCTGGTGGCCCCTGGGGGACTGGTGGGAGACCAAGATGGAAACTGGGAATGAGGGAGGAGCGGAGCACGGGCCGAGTCCTGTTGCTAGGAAACCGCGCAGTCCTGGGCCGCCAAGCGCGCTGCCGGGTGACAGCAGCTGTCGATTGGCTGGTTTGGGGGACTGGCCAGAACGCACAGGACGTTTGACGCCCCGTAAGCGTGCTGGGGAATCACGCCCCACCTGCCCTCCGCGCCTAGCCAACGAGGCGCGTGCTTGTGCGGCCCCGGGGGCGCGGCCTGCGTCTCACCCCACCCCAGGCCCAGAGCCCCGGCCC
>NC_080789.1:0-25000 GCF_028018385.1 Neofelis nebulosa | reverse complement strand
GTCCTCTATTGTTTTTAAGCTTATTTATTTATTTTGAGAGAGAGAGAGCATGAGTAGAGGAGGGGAAGAGAGGGAGAGAGAGAGATTCCCAAGCAGGCTCCACGGTCAGTGCAGAGCCCGACACAGGGTCCATCCCGCAAACCATGAGATCATGACCGGAGCTGAAACCAAGAGTCGGACGCTTCACCTACTGAGCCACCCAGGCGCCCCCTGTTTTGTTTTTCTTTCTTTCGGGCACCTGGGTGGCTCAGTCGGTGAAGCATCCGACTCTTGGTTTCAGCTCGGGTCATGATCTCACAGTTTCGTGAGTTCAAGCTCTGTATCGGGCTCTGTGCTGACAGTATGGAGCCTGCTTGGGATTCTCTGTCTCTCTCTCTCTCTCTCTCTCTCTCTCTCTGCCTCTGCCCCACTTAGGCTGTTTCTGTGTCTCCCAAAATAAATAAACTTAAAAACGTTTTCAAAAATTTAAACATTAAACATGTCTTGACGTTTCTAAATCATTTGCACTTCATCGGAATTTTTGAATCCGTCTGTCAACCTCTATGGAGAAGACTGCTGGGTTTTCAGCTGGGATTTCCTGCCACATAGGAATCAACTAGCGATGAGTAGCATCTGAACAGCATCGTGTCTCCTGACTCCCCAGCTCCGTGTGCCTCTCTCTTTTAGTCTCGTTTAATTTCTCGCAGCGATATTTCGCAGTTTCCCATGTAGGTTTCTTCCTCATCTTTTGCCATATTTATCACATTTTTGGTACGACTTGAAATGGAATTTGGGGTGTTATTTTATCTTTAAATTTTTTTAGACAATTTATTGTCAAGTTAGCTCACATAGAGTGTAGACAGTGTGCTCTTGGCTTCGGGAGTAGATTCCCGCGATTCCTCGCTTACATGTAACACCCGCTACTCATCCCAACAGGTGCTCTGCTCAACGCCCATCCTCCATCTCCCCCCGTCCCCTCCCATCAACCCTCAGGTCATCTGTTTTGAGAGTCTCTTATGGTTGGCCTCCCTCCCTCTCTGTTTGTAATTTATTTTTCCTTCCTTCTCCCATGGTCTTCTGTTAAGTTTCTCAAATTCCACATATGAGTGAAAACATACGATATCTGTATTTTTCTGACTTATTTTACTTAGCATAATACTTTCCAGTTGCATCCACATTGTTGCAAATGGCAGGATTTCATTCTTTTTCACCACTGTGTAGTATTCCAGTGTGTGTGTGTGTGTGTGTGTGTGTGTGTGTGTACCAAAAAAGGCAACCAACGGAAGAGGAATGGGAGGACATATTTGCAAACAACATATCAGATAAAGGGTTAGTATCCAAAATCTATAAAGAACTTACCAAACTCAACACCCAAAAACAAATAATCCAGTGAAGAAATGGGCAGAAGATATGAATAGACACTTTTCCAAAGAAGACATCCAGATGGCCAACCGGCACATGAAAAAATGCCCCACGTCACTCATCATCAGGGAAATACAAATCAAAAGCACAATGAGATACCACCTCACACCCGTCAGAATGGCTAACATTACCAACTCAGGCAACAACAGATGTTGGCGAGGATGCGGACAAAGAGGACCTCTTTTGCATTGTTGGTGGGAATGCAAGCTGGTGCAGCCACTCTGGAAAATAGTAGGGAGGTTCCTCAAAAACTAAAAATAGAACTATGCTATGACCCAGCAATTGCACCACTAGGCATTTATCCACAGGATACGGAGGTGCTGTTTCGAAGGGCCACATGCACCCCCATGTTTATAGCAGCCCTATCAACAGCCAAAGTATGGGAAGAGCCTAAATGGCCATCGATGGATGAATGGATAAAGAAGATGTGGTATATATACGTGCAAAGGAATATTTCCCAGGTATTATTTTAAATACTTTTATTTCAGTTCTGACCATTTGTTCCTACTGTACAGAATTCCATGTGATTTTCATGTTGATCTCGTATCCGGCGTCCTTGAAAAACTCAGAGACTGTTACATTTGGTAACTTCTTTGATTCTGTCAAATTTCTTAAAATCTGTGAATAAAGTTGAATTCACTTCTTCCTTTTACATCTGGATGACTTTTATTTCTTCTTCTTGTCTTACTGCCTTGACCAGAACAGCCAATATGGTGTCGAATGGGAGTGGGGAGGACAGGCATTGCCGCCTCATTTCCGATTGATAAGGAACATCGTCTGTGCTTTTCCCACAATGCACGATATCAGCTGAAGGTTTCCCACACATGCACTCCCTCAAGCCGAGCTTTTGGGGGTTTTTATCAGAGATCAGATGCTAACCTTTCTAAACGCTTTGTCTGTATGTCCAGAGATAATCCTGTCATCCCGCCTCCCTGACACCTTCAGCAGTGTCTCGTTTCCATTCAATCCAAAATATGTTCTCATTTCCCTTTTAATTTCTTCTTTGGCCCACGGGCTCCTTTGAAACGCGTTATCTGATCCCTGATATTTGGAGATCTCCCGTGACTGATTTCTATTGTCACTCCGTGTGGACAAAAACCATACTTTGTCTAAGCTGAGACCTTTAACATAATCTGAGACGTGAGCTGTGCCCGGAACGTGGTTTGCGGTGGTAAATGTGTCGTGTGCTGAGGAGTGTGAGGCACCATCTGGGGACACGTCCTGTAACCAGTTCCATCGGGTCCGTCCCCAGCTTTCACGTCGTCCGTGTCCCGCGTGATCCGTCCATTCCTGTGGCTTTCCTCGGCATGGGTTGCCACCGTCTGTGGCTCTCACTGCCGATTCGTCTGCTTGTCCTGCGGTTCTGGAAGGACGTGACTGTTTACGATGGCCCTGGCCCCCTGACGAATTGGTCTTTCCAGCCTTACAAAGCGACCGTATTTATTCCTGGTAACACTTGGCCGTGAAATCGACTTTGCCTAAAATTGACACATCATCTCTGTTAACATTGCCTATTTCTTCCCTCGTTTTACTTGTGACGTGTTATGCCTTTATTTTTGAGGTGAATTACTTCAAACCAGCGTGCAGTCAGGCCTCCCTCTTTCGCTGGGTCTGTTTTGGGGGAAAACGTACGTTTGCAGGTGTGGCCGCACGGCAGAGCCTGGCCCGTCACGGAACCGGCACAGCCTGGTTCATCCGGCCTCTCCTGAGGCCCTTTGCACACTTTGTCACGTCCTGCCCCCATCATGTCCTGCCAGGGGCCCCGTGTGTGAACTCGACGCGTCACTCTCGGTGTTGACCTTGACCGCCTGGCTGACCTGTGTGCTCCAGCTTCTCCGCGGTGACGTCCCTGTCCACGCCATTCTCCCCAGAAGGAAGCCACTCTGCACAGCCCACGTTAAGGGGCTACAAATTATTCGGAAGGTTTCTGCCTGTGAGATTCGTCTCTTTATCGACTGAGTCTATCGTGTAACGATGTTAGTATGGACTCCTGGCTATTCATTTACACCCAGGGTTGCAACGTGATGCTGTGTGATTGGATTTTTCCCCGGCTGGCCCCGCCGTGGTGGCCATCAGGAGCTCTGGCAGCTGGACCCTGCTTCCCTTCTGCGTGCTCTGCCCAGCGTGGGGCGTTTCTTCCTTATCTGTCTCATGAAGTATTTTTAAATCACACTGCTGCCCATCTGTTGTCCTGTCTGCACAGCAGAGCAGCTGTGGGGGCGCCTGAGTCAGGGTGGCCCCAGGAAAATCCCGGCTGGCGGACGGTTCAGGGCGGGACAGACTCCTCGCAGATGAAATTGTATTCCCAGCCGGGCCTTCTCCTGCTTTCCGAGACATGACTGATGTCCAGCACGTGTCGCAAAATGATGACCACCAACGATCAGGTGCGTCAGTGTGGGGTCTCCTCAAAAAGTGAAAAATAGGTCTAGTGTATGATCCGGAAGTTCTGCCTCTGAGAAGGTATCCAACAGACGTGAAATCGGGGTCTCGGAGACCTCCGCCCCCCCGCCCCACGTTCACCTCGGCATCACTCGCAACGGCCCAGACGTGGGAGCGGCCGCATGTGCGTCGATGGATGAATGGATAGGGAACACGGGGTGTGTGTGCAATATGTGTGTCCAGCAGGAGACAGACGGAAAGTGTCCATTTGTGACAACACGGATGGACCTTGGGGGTGTTCTCCTCAGTGACATAAGTCAGACGCAGAGACAAATACCGTGTGATCTCACTTACGCATGGGACAGATTGGTGGGGTTTTTTCCTTTGGACGTGATGGAGGGAGAGCCCCGACCCCCAGATGCAGGCCCCAGGTCCCAGGTGGCCGCCGTTTCAGCGGCTTTCCCTGGGGGGTGGTCTTCAGGTAAAAGTCTCCATCTGTCCTTTTATCTGGACACTGACTTTGGGGTGCCCTCTGCTCCGTCATGGTTCCTCCTTGGGACAGTTGAGAGGAGGGAATATTACCAGGATTCACCCTGTGTTTTGGGGCCCTGGGGGTTCAGGACAAGAGCCCTGGCTTCCATCGAGGGGAGAAGAGCTGAGTTTGACAGCTGAAGCTTCATGGCCTCGTGTCTGCAGGGGCATCGCTTGTTGCCTTTGAGCATTAAGCTTCTCTGTGAGACTCTCCTTGAAGAAAACTCCGATGCCACAGCCCTGGGCACCTCTGTGAGGCCTCGGCCACGCTGCAGTAAACGTCTGTCCCCTTGCTGCCCAGCCCTGGTCCCCTGCTTCTGGCAGGACCACAGCGACTGGATTCTCCCACGGGGGACTGAGCCCTATTCTTTACCCGCGTGCTTGGGGAGGGGCTGGCTCGTACCCCACTACAAGCCAGCTCAGGGTTTCTGCAGAAATTACCAGGAAACAAGCACCCGCCTGGCTGTCCATGTGGGGCGCACGCCCTGTGCTGTCCAGAGGCCATCACGGAACATCCCTGCCTGAGGATCGAGTCACCCAGAGCCCGAGGTCGGGGAGGTGGAACAACCACCAAGGACAGCAGTCAACTGCTAGCCTCCGAGGTCAGACTCGTCCGCTGGGAGAGCCTTTTATTTATTTATTTTCCAAGTGTGCAAATACATTTCCTTTCAGGAAGAAGTGACTCTGAGTGAGGTCGTTCCCCCCCAGGACGATTGCAGCCATGACTAAGTGACTGATCCCAGGATTGGCTCCAACACTGTGAGAGCAAATCCGGCAGCAGGCCCCCCACTCGCGAGGCCCCGTCCTTGCTGACGAGCCTGTGTCCCTCGTGGCCCCGCAGCCTCGGCTGCGGCCCGCTGACGTTTCTGGCCGGGAGGAGTGACCGTCCCGGAGCTGGGCTGCGTCCCACCAGACCGCCATCCTTCCGGGAAGATGGCCCCACACCAGGGGGACCATGTTCTCTCCCGCCCGGGCCTGCAACACATTCTCAAGAGTCTGTTTCACTTCTTGGACTTTGAGACCAAGAGATTTATGGGCCAAAGTTTTTTTTCAGGGGAGCTGTCTTTTGAATTATCGTGTAATTAAGATGCTAATGACTGTTTATAGAACCCTCTCTTCTTGGCCCAACTGCTTGGTGAATAATAAAGAGCCTCCCCTTTGTTATGGTGGAAAATAGCATTGAGAGCAAAATCTTTCATTAAATCACTGTTTGTGTCTTCTTTTTTTTTTCCTTCTTACACTAAAAAGGAATTTACTAATGCTCATTAATTTTTTTGTTGTGTGAATAAATCGTAGGGAATTCTTTTACTTCCGACCCATTTCCTTTGTAAATAGGGGTAAACACCTTCATTCCTTGTTGGGGCTTTGGAAGGTGCCCTCAGAGAACAGATTCTTAGTCAAAGTCTTTAAAAAGACATACTTCCCCGGCCTCATTCAGGAAGACTTTCGGTGAGCCCCCCAGGACCGGCGTGGGGTCAGCCTGTGGTCAACGCAGGAGCGATGAGCTGAACTTGAGGGCAGCAGGCACCCCTAGTCCAGGGGCACGTCCACTCACCTGGCCGCTGGGGCCGATGAGGCCCAGCCGGGCTCGGCCGCCCGCCCGGCCCGCACAAGGGGACCCATCGGGACGCTGGCAGCCTGGGCCGGGAGCCAGGCCCGGACTCCTGCCTTTGCTCACTGGATGTCGGTCGCAGCTCCTGGGCAGAAGATTGTGACAGCCAGTGGAGCCCCTGGACGGGTGCAGTGGCCGGACCGGTACCCCGGGGACCTGTGTGTGCAGAGTACCTGGGACCCCTGCAGGTGGGGCGCCCCCACCCCCAGCACCCCATCCCCGCTGCCAACTCACCCACGAGCAACAGCAGCTTCTGGGACATCCCTCTGCAGGGTCTCCTGACCCAGGGGCCCCCGACGGCCCTCCCAGACTCCGTATGTCTGGGCCGCAGTGTGGTCAGGACATAACAGGGGGTGGGGTGGGCGTAGTGGGGCCAATTCAGGTGGAGACACAGGGTGAGGCCTGACCAGCGCGGTCAGGTACAGTTGGAATCCTAGGGTCTGCCCCCTGGCAGAAAGAGGCCTTCGTTAGTGCCTTACTGAGAAAAGCACAGTTGTCCTCTAGAGGCTCAATGCGGAAGACCTCCTCCTGACTTTTCTGCTGCCCTTCATGACAGCATGGGTCTCACCTCCTCCAGGAAGGCCTCCTGCCTCTCCTACACATCCATCTCACTCTGGGCTCCCTGCTCCCAGGTTCTCAGTGCCCACCGGGGCCTGGTGTTGCTGTCTCTTTCTTGGTGCCAGGGCCAGGCTACCTCCCCTGTGGCCTCTGCATGTGGCACAAGGTTGGGTCTGCCCAGCCCAGCGGCAAACACTAGCAAACGCCCTTGAAGGCCTTTGTTAGGATTCTGTGGTTCCACCTGCTGTTTTGTTCCTAAAGCTTCCTTGTTTCCTCTTTCAAATGCTAATGTTTTAATTTACCCTGTTTTATTATAAATGCTAGAATTCTTCCAATTGGCATCCCAACTGCCTGTAGACTTGACTTATTTCTTGCAGTTAAGAAAAGTCATTAAATACAATTATTACTTTGTCCTTCCTCTATCTCTTCACCAGACTGTTATACACTCGTGATTATTGTAACATTCTTCAAAATAACATCAAAAAGGAATTTGTCTAGAAGCCGTCACAGCCGCAAATGGAACGTCTGCATCTCTAAGTTCTGTCCCCGTCCTTGACCACAGACCTGTCTGAATCCCGCCTTAGCCCATGTTAATTCTGTGGCATTTTTTCCTACTTGATTCTACAAAATAAGCAGCCTTTGTTTTGCTATGTAATCTTTATGACTTGTTTTTGTTTGAAAAAGTCTGAATAAAAGACAAAACCTATGAATCATTTAAACTACTATCACCTAAAAACAATTGCAGGATTTCCTACCAAGACAGCACTTCAAGCGTGTGTGACCGTAATGCCTTTCACCCCACACTCATGGAGATGACAGACGGCACAGGAACAGAGAAAAGGCAAGAGACAGGGTGGGCTCAGAAACCAGGACCCATGTCTCCGTGGCCAGGAGTGGAGAAGGCAGTGCGACTGTTGAGCATGAGGAACCTCAAAGGCCAGAGTAAGTACACGTGGACGAGGGGGACAAGGGTAGACTCCTACCAAGTAATGGTGACCAGAGTATCAGACTGGAGGCGAGGGCCACACTCACTGCCTGTAGCCACGGGGGAACGTGGAGCCCTGACCTCATGAAACAACTTTAAAACTCAGAACCCGTAGTTTGAGGAGAGTGTAGCTCTGGGAAGCTGGTGGAGACAGACTCGGCCCTGTGACCAGGATCCGAGCCAGTCCTGCCGGCATAGTGGATCGGCATGCAACCTCACCGGTGTCCCTGGCAGGATGTCACGTGACTTCTGTGATGGGACCCGGATCTGGATGGGCCACAGGGGCGTGGACGCAGCATCCGCAGACAGGGAGGTGAGCACCGAGAAAAGGAGGCAGGCAGGTGAGAGAGGAGACAGAAACATGGGGGAAAGCCCAACTCCTCCCACTCAGATCTGGCTTGGCGATTGAAATGGAAAAGGACTTACAAAAATATAATTCTAGGGATTATAACCAAGAAAATAAGCTCCTGGATACTTCACATAAAGACAAGTAGAAGCGTCAAGATATGTTGCCAGAGTCTAAAGTTTCTGAAGCTATAGTTTCATTTACAAATGAATAAAAACTGGGAAAAAAAACACTGGATTCATGAAAACTCTTCTTTGAGAAAAAGAACTAGTTGAAGATCTTAAATTTAAATTAAAAAGGAATCACTGAAATACATTTCGTAAAAAAGCGAGACGAGTCCAAGTCTCGCTTGCCCAAGTACAGTCAAATGAAAAGTCATGGATTGGAAGGAAATCCTCCAAAGTTCAATCGAGTCGCAGCCGCATGCCGAAATAAGGCTGTTTCAGTGTCAGCTTAGACATGCGGATAGTAAATTCTACGTTTCCAACAGAAACCACCATGCAGAAATTTCAAATTCAGTGGTTAAGAGCTAGTGAGACAATTCTTAAAAATATCACCAATATCAAAGTTGTGTAAGGTCAGGGAAGTACAGGCTGAAGGAGAAGGTTCTGGGGAGAATTTTTGAAGTGACCTAACAGTGCCTCATAATTCCCACTATGAGGACTGTCCCCTTCTTTAGGAAATTAAAGGTTAAAAAAGAGATCATCACGTATTTGCCACTGCTCGTTAAGATAAGTGTACCCTTAGTCCCCTTGACCTGATTCACTGAGTAACCTATGGAGGTATTGAGTCACTATATTATACACCTGAAACTGATATAATATTGAATGTTAACTAACTAAAATTAAAACCAAAAAAAAAAAAAAAAGATCACTAGAAGAGTTTCAATAGAAAGTACTGAAAAGAGTCGGGGTCTATTCAGTATTAAAAACTGCTTGCCAGCTAGCAATTAAAAGGAATGACTGAGGCTGAAGGGCATCTACCAGAAATAGGAACAAGAATCATAATTAGTGATAACTTCTTAAAAGCATTCTTTTTGGAGTCAGGAAGAAACCAGAAGCCAGCTGCTGCTGCTTCCCTTCAAACTTTGACTGAACGCAAGCCAATGCAATAAGGTAAGAAAAAAACTGGGCTCGCAAATTACATGCACATTACATATATTGTGATATAATAACACAAAGTTACATTTATTTGCAGAAGATACGATTGGACACATGGACAATCAGAGAAACAAAACTACCAAGAAAGTGTCTGGATACATAAATTAAAAATATGTCCGGAGCATTCCAAAGCATATAATAAGTAGAAGATACACAAGAAAAAGTTACCATTTATCTTCCAAAACTTACTATAGGGTGTTAAAGATTTACTGGATCTTTATGATGATTAGAAGCCTCCAAGGACATATAAATCTGAATAAATGACTAGATAGTTTGAAATTGCATGTCTAGAAACAAGATGATCCTTCTAAAATTAGTGGGTACATTAAATGTAGTTCTGTCAAAATGCAGTATATTTTCCATGGAGTGGGACAAGTTGATGGTCACGTATTGGAGAAGGGCCAAGAGCACCTGAGTTAATTGGGAAGGAAAAGATTGATAGCTTATTCCCTGAACATCAGTATACATTACAAAGCTGTAGGGTTAAGACGATGTGATAGACAAATAAACTAGTGGAAGGAAATAGCCCAGGACAAACCAAAGATGATGGAATCGGTATGTAGCAGAGTTGATACAGCCTCAGTGAGAAAATTATCCTTTTTTTTTTTTTCAATAAATGACGTTTGGACAGTTGTTCATAATGATATGGAAAAACCACCGTATCGTCATTGCATATTATATTCAAAAAGAATATCCAGGTTTGGGAGGCTGGGTGGCTCAGTCGGTTGAGTGTCCAGCTTCAGCTCAGGTCATGATCTCACTGTTCCTGGGTTCGAGTCCCACTTCAGGCTCTGTGCAGACAGCTCGGAGCCTGGAGCCTGCTTTGGATTCTGTGTCTCCCTCTCTCTCTGCCCCTCCCCTGCTCATGCTCTGTCTCTCTCTGTCTCTCAGAAATAAAGGTTAAAAATGTTTTTAGAAAAGGAACATCCAAGTAGATTAAAAACTAAATATTAAAAAGCAAAATTTTGAATGTTTTAGGAGGGACCTTTTTTGATAGTGACATAACAGATGAAATATCCTCTTACAATACTCCCCAGAATGGTGGGCAAACTATGAGGTACAGGCTTGTGACTGCTTCTCTTCACTCAAAAGTGGTAAGTGAAATCTTCACAAATAAAAAAATAACAGGAAAGCGCAAAGCCAGGCTCTAAATTTGGGCATCTATCGCCTGTACAGGCACCTGGTGGTCACAGTAATGTGGCACTGGGGGCGTTACCAGCTGTGCGGGAGACAGGACCCCAGACGGGGAGACCGGTAAGAATCCTTGTTTGTGTTTGTGGGCTCCAAGAGCCGCACACACCCCAAAAGAGGGCTCTGGACAGACACTTGTCTCATCAGCTCTGATTCTGGGTAGAGCCTATGCTGGATGAAAATTGGCCAAGCCATCTCTGAAAATCCGTGGAGGGTTTAGGGCTTGAATCTGTATTTTCTGTGTGGTACCAACTACGGCACTCCCTCAGGTACGTTATTTTACACGTGGGTGTTCACAGGCCTCTCAGGTCCTGGTTGAAGGAAATGCAAGGTTCTCTGTAATTATACACCCACAGACCCGTCCTCAGAGCCTGCCCAGAGCGTCCGTCACTACGAACACCACCAGCACACAGTGGCACAACACAGCTCCGAGGAGGCAAACAGGCAGAGCAACGTCGCCGTCTGCGGGGGCCTCCGATCGGGGGGGGGGGGCGGGGGTTGGCAGCTATGGGTTCTGAACACACGTGCCACGCATGTACACGGAAGAGGGGGCATAAAACACGGATTGTAAAGGAGACATTATGAAACATGGGAACAGAAGACCATGGGGGAGGGAAGGGGAAAGAAAGTAGTCACAAACAGAGAGGGAGGGAGGCAAACCATAAGAGACTCTCGAATACAGAGAACAACCTGAGGGTGGGGGGGGCAGGGGAGAGGGGAAAGTGGGGGATGGGCGTGGAGCAGGGCACCTGTCGGGGTGAGCGCTGGCTGTTGTGTGTAAGCAATGAATCATGGGAATCTACCCCCCAAACCAAGAGCACACTGTGCACACTGTATATTAGCCAAGGTGACAATAAATTATACCTAAAAAAACAGGAGAGCTTGGTAAAAAAAAAAAAAAATCTAGTTAACCACTAGAAATGAAAACTGTAATAACCAATGTAAAGCCAACGTACAGGTGCAATTTCAAAGAGCTTCGAAAGTGGACGGCTGGTCTGAAGAAATGAGAAGGCAAATCCAAGAGGTGACTCTGCAGGTCTCTGAAGAGCGGGGCTGGAGACGTGCACACTCACACGCACACACTCAATCACACACACGCAGGCTTGGCAGGGCGACCAGGAAGGAGGGAGGATACCCACACGCGCTCTCTCTCGCTCTCTCTCTCTCTCTCTCTCTCTGTCTCTCTCACACACACACACATACACACACACAGAGCCCTGGCAGGGAGGTCAGGAAGGAGGAAGAACACACACTCATTCACACTCACACACACACATTGCACACACCTATACTCTCGCCCTTACAGGCTTACACCCTCACATGCACACACGCGCACACACACACCACGGCCTGGCAGGTGTCAGGAAGTGAGGGCAGTGACATGGGTCAGGAGAGCCCTTGGGGAAACCGAGGAAGCCTCCGCCTACGGCATAAAATGTAAACCACGTTCCTGCTCTGAAATGATGGGAAAGGTTTCTCAATGTGCCGTCATGACATTTGTTGAGAAAAATCACGCTGGAAAACCCACAGTCGGCATTCGAATTATTTCCTGTTCCTTTGGAAAATGATGGCACGGCTGCCTTATGAACTTTATTTTGTAAAATATAACATAAAATTATATTCATAGTTCATACATATTCTTAATGATAAAACCCAAATTAGACTTTACAGTGATCTGCTATGATATTCCAGTTTTTTATTTGGATTTTCTTGACGTGACTGGTCCTTTCCCAGAACCAGTGTGTTTGGGATACCTGCGCGGTGGGCACTGACCAGTGGACCCCCCCACCCCGGCCGAGGCACCACTGATCCCGCGCCCTGTCCGTCCATGCGGGTCCCGCCGATCTTCATCCTCATTGTTGAAGTGACTGACAATCGGATGGGGAAAATGGTTGGGCTTTTGTTTTTTTTGACTATTTTTATTCGAATCCCACTAATTACAAATAATGCTGAGCATCTTTTCATGTGCTCAGTGGACATGTGTATTTCTTTCATGGGAAAACGGCCTGTTGTGGGGCTTTGTCTGGTTTTCTCTTGGGTCGGTCATCTTCTACTTTGGGCCTGCATCCAGTTATTGTAAATTAAGGGACAGACAGCTGTCATGTATATTGAAAAACATTTACCTCTGTTTTATTTACATTTTGTCGTTCTTTCTGACATTTTTAATTTGGGGGGAAATGTACATTTCTGTGTAGTTAGAGTAAAAAGATTCTCTTTTCTTCAAGAGTTTATATGTGTGTGGGTCTAATTCTGGACTCTCTGGACTGTTCCATGGGTCTATTTGGACATGTTTATATCAACAGAACCCTGGCCCTGTACCTATAGCTCTGGTATAAAAATCGGGCAGTGCGCTTTCCAGCTGCTGGGGCCCCGCTGGGCTCTTGGTACCGTCTGCCCCGCCCCCGAGGCTGCCAGCTCACCGGGGGTCCCCTCCCCGTGCAGGGGCAAGGACTCTCTCCAGGTGGCAGGTGGAACAGTTGCAGGGACCGCCTCGTTGTCTCCTCCCACCTCTCAGGGTTCCCTGTCCTTCACTACCTCAGGTCCAGTGTCTTAAAAACCATTTTTATTTTTTATTCTTTGTTGTGGTTGTTCTAGGTTAATCTGGGACCTTCATTCCATCTCAGTCAGAAGTGAACATCAGTTCTGTCTCGCAAACTAAATTTAAAGATTTGACAGCATGTAAAATTAACGGGCATGAGTCCCCAAGGACACGGTGAGTGACTGTAGTAGACAGACGAGTCTTTGTTGTAGAGGAATCCCACACCCTGTGTGTAAACACGCTGCCTTCCGGAGGTGGAGAGTCGGGTCCAAGGGCGGGCTGGGCTCAAGGGCTGGGCTCCAAGGAACAGGCTGGAAGTGGAGAGACAGTAGCTGGACAGAGGAGAGATCGGGCGAGTACCACGTTAACCACGTGACGAAGGTCACCGCCATGGATGACAAGTCACGTGGACATCACGTGTCCCCGATGGGATGTGTTGAGAAGGACGTTTTCCTCTGTGCTGTTATTGCCAGAAACCCGTAACCCCAGTCTAGTTATGACGGAAACAACAGGGAAACGCAGGCTCGGGGACGCTCTACGGGATGCATGGCCTGCGTTCTTCACGCTCATAGAAAACAAGGAAAGACCAAAAAACTGGTGGACAGGTGTGGGGGACGTGTGACAACTCAGTACGACGTGCAGTTCTGGATTAGAACCGAGGAAAGAAAGAAGACGCCAGAGGGAAACTGGGGAATAAGCTGGAGCTTCATGTGGAAAAATGATTTGAAACATCGCCAGCGTCGTAGGACACAGAGGACAGGACAGGCTCTCTGGGAAATGGGGTGAGATCAATCGGGTATGTGTATGGAAAAAGCCATCTGGATCCCTACTTTCACCTTACATGGAAATCAATTTCAGATGGATTAGTGGTCTCCATGTGAAAACAAGAGAGCTTTTAGAAGAGAGCGTAGGAGCGTATCTCCGTGGTCTCAGTGAAGGCAGATTTTTGTAAACAAGACCTAAGCTGGGAAACTGAGAAATTGGATTATATCAAAATTCAGAACCCCTGTTGATCAGAAGACACTGTTAAGAGAACGAGAACAGGGGGAGCTATTCACAGCCCAGTGGCCCAACCCTAGACTCGCAGCCAACCACGTAAAGAACTCCAAATTAGTGAGCAAGAAAAGACAATTCCACAGAAAACAGGACAAAATGTGTGAGTAAACACTTCCCAAACAGGGCACTCCCAAATGGCCTCAGGGAGCTATCACCGTGTCTCCACCGGAGTGGGGAGAACCCCCCCCCCAAAGTGCCAACATTGGTGTGGATGTCGAGTAACCCCATTTCCTAATTGCTGCCAGTGGAGGTGGGTGTATGTCCCAATCGCTTTGGGAAAACATTGCCAGGAGCTAGTAAAGCCCCAGCCCAGCACGTTCTGTGACGGGGCTCTTCCGTTACCAGTGGAGACCCAATAGAAATGAGGAAGTGTGTTCACCAAGGGCCACAGACTGAGATATTCGAGAAGCGCTTCTCCCCATAGCCCCCAGTGGGTGGCTACCCGCATTCCCAACAGAATGGGCACACGGATGTGGATGTGGTCGCACAATGGAGTTCTCAGCCCTGAGGACGGATGAGACACCATGTCGTGCAACAAAAGACGGAGGAATCTCGCAAACATTATGTTGAGCAGAAGAAGCCGGACACGAAAGGCAAGTTGCATTCCGCTGACGTAAAGTATGGAACCAGCGAAGGAAGTCCATGCTGTCACAGGTGGGATTTCAGTACCTCGTAGGGGAATGGGGTGGCCACTTGGCGGGAGCACCGGGCACTTTGGGGGAAGATCGTGTTCTGCCCCTGGATTTCTGGCTTGATTACACGGGTGCATGGGTGTGTTATCCTTTTGATACTTTACTCTTGTGCAGCGAGAAGTTGTTTCATTCCTCCGCACGTCGCTGTCCAGTTTTGTTGAAAGACGTTTTAGAAATGTCATGTTTCGATTTGCTGAAGCTAGGTTGAGGGCGCAAGGATGTTTATTATTTCCCTCTATATTCTTGTTTTACGTTTGAAATAATTATTTTAAAGTTTGTTTTGACAGCAAGAGAGACAGAGATAGAGAAAGACAGGGGAGGGGCAGAGAGAGAGGGAGACACAGAATCTGAAGCAGGCTCCAGGCTCCGAGCTGTGAGCACAGAGCCCGCCGCGGGGCTCCAACTCATGACTTAAGCCCAAATCAAGAGTCGAATGTGTAACCCACTGAGCCACCCAGGCGCCCCACACTTGAAGTAATTTTAATGAAATGAAATAAAATGAAATATATACTACATATACATTTTATATAATTTATATTGCATACATAATATATATTACATGTCTTTCATAAAATATGTATCACATATGTATTTTTGCATATTATTACATGTATATGTAAGATGAGAAGAGAGAACTTCATATCCTAGTATCAGGCACCCAGGCCGGCAGACATCTTGGCCAGGGATAACTCCAGAAAGTCACATGGGGTGGGGTGAGGTTCAGGGGGGGGATGGGCCTGAGATCCCCCCAAGGGGCCCCTGCCTGTGTGTTTTGGAGCAAATTCTTTTTTTTTTTTTTAATTTTTTCAACGTTTTTTAATTTATTTTTAGGACAGAGAGAGACAGAGCATGAACGGGGGAGGGTCAGAGAGAGACAGACACAGAATCCGAAACAGGCTCCAGGCTCTGAGCTGTCAGCACAGAGCCCGATGCGGGGCTCGAACCCACGGACTGCGAGACCATGACCTGAGCCGAAGTCAGACGCTTAACCGACTGAGCCACCCAGGCGCCCCTGGAGCAAATTCTTTAATTTTTTTTTTCAACGTTTTTTAATTTATTTTTGGGACAGAGAGAGACAGAGCATGAACGGGGGAGGGTCAGAGAGAGACAGACACAGAATCGGAAACAGGCTCCAGGCTCCAAGCCGTCAGCCCAGAGCCTGACGCGGGGCTCGAACCCATGAGCTGTGAGATCATGACCTGAGCCGAAGTCGGCCGCTTAACCGACTGAGCCACCCAGGCGCCCCTGGAGCAAATTCTTTAAGCTCCACCGATCTCAATTTCTTTTCCTTGAAAACTGGTAATCATCCCACCTATCTCTACTCATGGTTTTTCCAGGGATCAAATGGGCCACCGGACCGAGATGGCTGCATCAGGTGTTGCCTAACATTTTACGGCTGCAGCCCCATCACCGTGAAGCGGCTTTGGGCAGAGTGTGAGAACACTCCTCCCTTCGAGAACCTCTCAAGTAAAACCCCTTCCTTATAATCTCTCAGGAGAAAACTCTGTGCTTCCTAGGACCACACCGCGGAGGCGATTCTCTGGATTCTTCCACCCGCGAGCGTCTTGCAGAGGCCGACAGCCTGCCCTTCACCTTCCCCCACTTCCTCCGATGCAGCTGGTGAATCACACTGACCAGTTAAACACACTTGGGGAGCGAGGTGTTTGAAATGCACAGTTAATTCGTGTCACCACAGGGTCTTAAGTTATTCAGGTAACCTTGGGCGAGTCAATTAACCTCCCTGGGCCTCCCTGTCTTCATCCGGAGGAGGTAGGGGCTGCGGGAGACAGCGGGCACCGAGGTCTCCGAGCTCTGCCCTCCTTCCGTGCTCCGATGCGGGGCTCCGATTCACCAAGGTGCACAGATTCCCGACACGGATGGCGCAACAAAGAGCCACAAATAAACCGTTCCGAACGTGACCATGTTGTCATAAGACTAATCTGTATCCTCAGGTAGGGAAGAATTATAATCTTCAGTGAACAAGAAAACGACCTAAAGTTATAACAAATGCGAGCGAATCCCCTTGATTACAAAACACAGAATATAATTCAGACGCGGTTTCCTATGGCTGCAAAACGAGGCCTTAGCGAAGGTCTCAGAGTGACAGCAGAGACTTTTCATCTCAGACTGTGTGCGTTTTGGAGGGACGCCTCGTGCCGTGGATGAGTCCTCGCCAGCCTGCCGAAGGAGCTGAGCTGGAAGATGTTTAATACTGAACGATAATAGAATTCAATGCTCATTATTCAAGAGCAGGCACGGGTTCTGGCCCGTGGTAATTATTAAAATCATGTTTATGCCGAGTAATGCGGTGAACGTCACCTAGTTTTGACCCGGCTGCGTGCAGGAGGTGGGGGGGGGGGCATGTTTTACATCTTATCAATTGGATTTAGACCGTGTTTGTGCTGCAGCAGGAGCACGGGGCCTGTTCGTGGTGATTAGCAGCATGGCTAGCGGACGAATGGCTGTCGGGCTGCCCGCCCCCCTCGGATCCGTGGGACCTCGGGTCCAGGGAGACGTGGGGACTCAGGGTGTCGGCAGGGGCTTCTGGCCTGCTTCAAGGGCCTCCTCGGCCGGGCCCCACCTCGCATTTGGTCATTAGCAACAGAGACGGACGGCACATCAGGATTATATCCGAAGGGCCGCCTGGCCTGCGGTGGGAGGCACAGGCGAGCTACTCGTGGGCCAGCACGACGCCCACCAGGTGCTGGGAGACATGAAGCGTGCCCGAACTTCCAGCATTTATCTCTGTCCCCGGCCGACGGACAGGGGGCCGGGGTCCGCTGTGAGCCAGGACCCAAACGTCCCCAGATATTGTTCCACCTGCTTGCCCAGAACCCTGTTATTGTAGAGCCTACGGAGCCATTTCCAAGTCCGCGTGCACGAGAGCCTTGCCCGTCCGCCGCCTCACTGCGCGCCTGTGGAAGCCATTCCACGTGCCCGTGGCTGTGCCAGGCTGCATTTCTGTCGGCTGCTGCAGCAACTGACCCGGGAGCTTGGGAGGGAGCCGGTCCCTGGAGTCTCCACGTGCCTGACGTCAGAGCCTGTGGGCCCCCGAGATGCAGGGAGTGGGCCCCCTGTTTCTGTTCTCCTTGGGCACGAGGCTTAGCTTCTTGGGCACGAATTCGGTCCCTCGTGAGCCCCACCGCGGTCGCACTCCCCGCGGGAGTCAGGGGGAGTCTTGGCTGCCTCCCCTGCTCACCTGCTCTTACGCTTGGGCGCTGAGCTCTGCTCCCCAAGGTGGGGCTTCCGTGTGCACGGATGCACCCCGCCAACAGGCCGAGGCCTGGACCTCGGAGGGCCGAGAGGTGCCCGGGAGAGAAAGGAACCGCAGGCCCACGTGTCTACAGAGTGGCTGCCTTCCGCTGCTTCTCGTCACGCTCTCAGGGGTGCCTGGGATCTGGCTAATTGTCAAAATCTTCCCCGGAATAGAGAGCATCCTCCAAACTCCCATAGGCACCACTCGAGGCCGTGAACACGTTGTTCTCATTATTGGCCGTCGCAGCATATCTTGATGAGCACAAATAGATTTGTTTTCAGCTGAAAATCTGCTATTCTGAATTTCTTAACGCTCGTTCACTGCTCTGTCTCAATTCCTCTGTCGAACGCCTTTGCGGGAAGAGTCCTGATGGCCGTAGGTGAGCTATGGGCTGGTGAAGCCAGCAGATTGAGAGCCGGGTGGTAGCGAAGTGACGTTTGTGCTGCTGACTCACCGGGGAGGAAAAGACAAGATTGGAGGACATAATTAAAAAGTAGATTGGAGGGGCGCCTGGGTGGCTCAGTCGGTTAAGCGGCCGACTTCGGCTCAGGTCACGATCTCACGGTTCGTGAGTTCGAGCCCCTCGTCGGGCTCTGTGCGGACGGCTCAGAGCCTGGAGCCTGCTTCGGATTCTGTGTCTCCCTCTCTCTGACCCTCCCCCGTTCATGCTCTGTCTCTCTCTGTCTCAAAAATAAATAAAACGTTAAAAAAATAAAGCAGATTGGAAAATAGTCCTGATTCACAATGCACAATACCAGGTTCCTCGCAGACCGGGGTCGGGAAGTGCACTCTGCCGTCCGAGTGCATGTGTGTACATAGATACACACGTAGGTCTTCCGTGCGGGGACAACTGACCTGTGTGACGTGGTCCCAACTGCTTTCAGACCGTGTGGTGGCCCTGGGCAGAGGTCCGTGAAGACGAGGTTCGGCAGTTTGGGGGATGGTGGGGAAGGTAGAGGGTTCCGGCAGGAGGTGGGGCGCTCGGGGTCCGTGGGGAAGCGGGGGCCCTGGGCTGAGGGCAGAGATCGTGAACCATGCGGCCCGGTTCCTGCACACAGGGGCTCAGGGCCAGGCTGCCAGGCAGGGGGCTCCGCCCTCAGGTCCCCCCCCCCCCAAGCCAGAGGGACATTGCCAGTGGAGGGGCTGCTGTGATCTCCCTGTGCCTGCCGAGGTCGGGCTGCTGCCAAAAGTGAGGGAGTGTGTGGGTGAGGGAGAAGCAGGAGTAAAGGTGCCGGAGGGCTGAGGGTCAGCGGGTGTGGACACAGAGAGCCAGAGGGGCGCTGAGGGGAGGAGACGGTGCCCCCCACCGACAAGGGCGCCCGAGGGCAGGGAGGTGCTCTGGTAGCCAAGCTCGCCCCACGATGCCCTGGCCTCCTGTAATTCTCGTGCTGGATCGCTTATCCTTTGGGCAAGACCCAACCGCCGCCTCTGACCTCCTGGCGGCCCCCCGTGGGTTCCTGGACTGCGAAGCAGGCGGAGAACCCCAGGGCCCCCCGGGACTGCAGCAGGAAATCCACAGGACCGGCCTGGCAAGCCCTGGCCAGTGGCTTTCTCTGTCTTCCCTGTGGCCCCGCTTTGGGACAATGTGCCTCTGATGAACACACCAGCCGTCAAGCCCAGAGCTGCCTTCGAACTGCCATCTCCCGGGAGCGTCCTGCCCCCTCCGGGGACAGTCACCCAGCGGCGTCTGTCTGCCCCACCCCCGCCGGGATTCCCACAGCAAGCATCCTTGGGTTCACCTGGCCCCTGCCATCCCTTATGGGCTGAACGGTGCCCTCCCAGGCTCACCTGGTGACATCCTAACCTCCAGGACCCCAGAACAAGACTGTCTGAAGGCAGGTGACAATGAGGTCACTGGGGTGGCCCCGATCCAACGGGACCGGGGTCCCTATGAGAAGAGGGGGTCAGGGGGCCCTGCACAGGGGGTCGACCACGTGAGGACAAGGAGAGGGACGGCATCCCCTCGTCCAGGAGAGAGGTCTCGGGAGGACCCAGCCCTGCCCACACCTGGGTTCAGACTCCAGCCTCCAGGACGGGAGTCGCGCCCTGTCTGTGGTCGCTGCGTGCAGCAGCCCCGGCTGACCGTGACACCGCCCCACTCACGGTTCCGTCACCCGCGTCGTGACCTGCTTGCGATGACGGACAGGCACGTAAGGGCCGCAGCAGGTGAAACGCAGGTCCAGGAAGCAGGCCGTCTGCCGTCGGCCCCCGTGGACCTTGGGCCCCTGCAGCTGGCGGGTCTGGGCGCATCTGTGTCCCCACCCGCACCTGCCTCCTGCAAAGCCCGAGGCCCCGGAGGGCACAGTGCGCCCCTTTGAGGCGCCCCTGATTATATGCTGAGGTTTCCATGCCCCTGGCATTTGTGCTTAAGTAGCTTCTCCTTTCCTCACGGAGACTTTTTAATGGGAAAAGACATTAAGTTCTAACTATAGAAATCAGATAAAAAGGGAAATAAAACACCAGAGCTCGTTGCTGATCAGTAAAAAGTTCAAAAATAGATAAATATCATACATCGCATCAAAGATTTACAATAATTACCGTTTCTATACCATTGAAGCTGTCAAGCAATTTGATTACTCTTCTCAATTACAGGCTTTGCAACCCTCCCCCCCCCCCCAAAGTACAACTGACATTTCTAATTGCTGATCTAAGAATCCGCTTCCCAAAATAGACGGAGAAGACAAAAATAAGTGTGATACATGAAGAAGCTTCACGACACAGTGTGGAGCAAGCTGTCATGGAGGGGGCAGGGGCGGGGGCAGGCAGGGGCGGGGAGCTGTCCGGTCGGCGGCCTCGGACGCAGCAGCAAAGAGTCCCCGAGCCCAGTCCTGTCCCCGGGCTGGAGAAGGGCTCTGTGTTGCCCAACCCCCATCCTGTGTCTAACCCCAGACACAAGACCGGTGAGTGACCTGGTCACTCACAGGGCAGGTGGTCCTCAGCCAGAGGCAGGTGGCGTGAGAAGGGGGGGTTACCTGGGTGGGATGGTCTCGATGTTCCCACGGCAGAGGGAGCCCAGGGGACAAGACACGGGGCGGGGCCCGGACGCCGGCCTCTGAGCACAGGGTCACTGTTCCCCGTGGTCCCACCTGCAGCTACACACCCTCCCCCCAGGCCTTCCCCCTCCTTGGCATCCCTGTCCCGCGGCCTCCCTCTGCTGAGGGCCTCAGATGGCCACTTAGGGCACAGTCGCCGCCTTGAGCCATAGACCCACCCGCGTCCCACACCGCAGCCGCCTGCCCCCAAACGGCTCCCAGGTGCCCCTCTGCACACCCCTCTGCCCCGCCTTGCCCGTCCCTGCGCGGCTCCTGGTTCTGCACCCCAGGATGTGGGACACGACCCCCACACACCAGGACTCTAGCTGCGCTGGGCCCGCCCCTGCACCTGCTCTCAGCCTCCGGACGCGGTCAGCCAGCCAGTCTTTGACCCCGCAGCTCAAGAAAGCAATGGAGTCCAGGCGTCCTCTCTCCTCAGCCCCGCTGCGCTGGGATGTTGCCTCCGCCCGCCTCTCCGAGGCACATTCTCCGCTTGTCCCCATCTCGCGGGGGCCGTGGGGCTCTGAGGTCAGAGCTTCCGGCCCCTTGTACGGAGAAGCCGCGTGAAGCTCGAGGATATGCTGCAGAATATGGCCAGTGAGTGGCAGAGCAGGGACAGGAGCTCGCCTCTGCGTCTGTCCCCACGGCGAGGACGCTTAGGTACTTACAGGTGCCCGACCACACGGGGTCGGGGGGGCAGGGCCACCTGTGAAGGATGGGTGGCCGCCAGGCTGTGGGGCCAAGCGCCCTGGGAGGGATGATGTGCTGGTCTGGACCTTCCTCCTGTCGGCCACCGCAGGCGAGGGTCCCACGTGGGGGTAGGGTTGCCTCGGCTGGCCCGCTTGGCCCTGCCCCTGGCTGTCCCTGGCCATCTCGGGCAAGTGACCGAATCTCTGAATGCCAGCCTTTAACTCCTGTGAACAGGGGCTTTGAGGCAGGTCCAACTCAGCTTCACAGCCGGTCGCTAAGTCCACGCGTTCGTCTGCTTCTGTTCCTTTCCGTGGTGGGCCAGCCCTTCCCGAGGACCCAGCAGGTCCCAGATTCCCGGGTCAAGGGAGCATCTGACTTGTCACTCGCAGAGAGGGCACTGCGGCTGGACTATTCAGACGGAGCAAGTCCCTGATGGCGTCTGAAGCACCTCCAGGACCGTGCCCGCACGCACCGTATATATAGTCCACGTGTGGCCCGACGAGAGGGGAGGACGCGCGCGTGACCTGGCACATACCGCCTCGGGCATCCCCGCCGTCGCCCTGCACCATCCGAGCTCAGCTTGGTTTTCCAGGTGGTGAGATGTGGTCTCAGGGGGCTAAGAGAGTCCTTGCGGGAGCGCGTGGGGTGAACCGGGCAGGGAGCGTCCTACCGTCATCTCACACGGCGCATCTGGTTCGAGCCCGGTGTGGCGGGAACCCTTGGCGGAGATCTCCGGCCACGAGGGTCCCCCGTCCTGACGTCCGGTCAGCGGCGCGGCCCCGGACAGGTGTGGGCCGAGCCCGATCAGGGGCCGAGGCCGCAGGCGCCTCCGGGGAGCCCGTGCCCATCCACGTGCGGTCCCACGCGAGGTCCCCGGGCACAGCGCTCCTGGACTCCACGGGTGTGCGCGTTGCTCAGGTTAATGTCCCCCGTGTGCCACGGGGGTCCTGATAGGCGGTTAAATCTCCTTTGGGGTGTGCCTGTGAGGTGTTTCTGGAGGGGCTGAGCTTGGGACGTTTGAGCCTCCATAATCGCAGCAGCCGATTCTAGAATAACCCCCTTGTATACACGCCCTACTGGTTCTGTTTCTCCGGAGAACTAAAGACCTACTGTGCTCCAGGGGTGAGTCCCGCTGGCATTGGTTTCCCGTTAAAGCGCACAGCCCCTCTGCCTGTAGGACACAATGGGACACGGGGGCCACTCGCCCTGGCCCTCGAGGGGCCTCGGGGGGTGGGTGATGGGCTCCCCAAGGAAACCCAGGGTCTGCACGGCCCTCAGCGGCAGTCACAGAACTGAGCCCACTCCCGGGACTCAGGAGGGGAGGCCACATCGTGAGACCAACGTCGGGACAGCATCTGACTTTTATTACTCTGCCTGGGTCAGCTATTTCATTAAAAATTAGAGTTCCTGCTTAATCATTTGTGTGGCTCTGACTCATATCTGATGAGAGATTTTCATGATCACCCATAAATTTGAGTGCTTATTTAAGAAAAAAAATCAGTGGTGGAAATTTATGATCAATCGTGTAAATTTTTAGAAGCCGGCATTGAGCTGCCACAGGAGTACGAAGTCTCCCGGCCTGGGAGAGACTCGGAGAAGCAGGGCCGCTTCTGGGAGCCACCGTGTCGCTGGTCGCTGGTCGCTGGTCGCTGGTCGCTGGCAGTCGTCGACGGGGACACAGCCCCCGTTCCCGATGCCACGGGGGAGACGCTTGGTGGGGAGGAGCAAAGAGGCCCAGAGTCTCCCCACCCAGCCTCCTGTGAGAGTGCTCGTACTGTCGCACTCCAGGGGGACTTGGACCAAGAAAGGGCAGCATCTATGAGGATACCGTGGACAGTGTGCGGGGGGCAGGCAGCACCGTGGTGAGTGTTGGGAGAGAAAGGTCCCCAAGAGGGTCCCCCCAACGTCGGCTTCTTGGAGGGAACTGCCCGCCTGGGGGCTGGGCACGTCCAGCGCCTTCCCTCGGGACGCTCCCGCCCCCGCAGAGGGCCCCGCTGCTGTGTGTCCTCGCAGAGCAGGGCATCAGCGTGGCCTCCGACTCGGCCAGGGCCCTGGAGGGCCGCTTCCGGAAGCAGGGGCTGACTTCTGCTGGGGGGTCTGGTGGGTCCGCAGTCTCCTGTGTGACCACGCCCACCTCCGGTCTGCTCGGATCCTCAGCGTCTCTCGCGGTTCCGAATTCGGGTGACCAGGTTGTCTCAGCTTATCCCGGACTTGGCTCGTTTTGGAAGACCGAAGGTCCAAGATCCGGGGAACTCAGTCCCAGGCCAAGCGGAGCGACCAGCCTCCTGCTTCTGCACACGGGTGAGAGAGGGGACGTGCTGGTCCTGGACAGACGTAAGACACAGGGTCCAGAGGAATCGCCCAGCACAAGGCAGCGCCCTGGAGACGCTTGGAACCAAACCCCACCTCAGGTCCAGCCACCAAACCCGAACTCCACAACCCCCCCAGATCCACAGCCATGGAGGGCGGGGCTCTGGGCCCGTGGTCCTGCTGCTCGAGCGGGGCGCGCCGAGGTCCTGCGGCACGAGTGAAGGCCGCTGACACACAGTGGGGGGGGCGTGTACCCCAGAATCGGGGTCCCGGTCATCGTGGTAAAACAACATCATCTGTCACACTGATACACAGGGACAAACACTGCCCACCGGAACGACCACGGAAAAAAGTCATGCAGTTTTGATATGCATGGGCTGAGGCCACGCTCCCAGAATATTCCTCACTTTGACTTCAATGTATCTTCTGCCCACTCAACGCAAATGCAATTTTCCTTTTTATGACTATCAGTTATTTACATGGAAAAAATGTAAACAGAGCCCAGCTACCAACAGCCACCGCTCCCACCAGCCTGGCACCAGACAGACCTGTCCACAGGCAGGACCCCAGAGGTGCCGAGGGAAACGCACAAGGCGGGTGACAGCCAGGGACAGGCTTGGGCGGACTCGCCTTCCCTGTCCAGCCAGGTGAGGACAGCCACCCAGTCCCACCCTTCCCTCCTCCCTCCCCTCCCCCTCCCCCTCTCCCTCCCCTGCCCCTTCCTCCCTCCCCTCTCACTCCCCTCCCTCTGCTTCCTCCCCCTCCCCTCCCACAGCCCCCCACTGGCCTCTCCCCCTCCTCTCCCCTGCCCCTCCCCTCCCCTTCCTCCTTCCCCTCTCCTCCCCTTTCTCCTTTCTCCTCCTCGTTCCCCCCCTCCTCCCTCTCTTTCCCCTTCTCCCCTCCCCCCTTCCCTTGCCCCCTTCCCCCCTCCCTCTGTGGTCACTCGTTTCTCCTCTTAATGTCCTGTCCATCAGGCGTTCCTCTGAGTTCTGGGAAAAGAGGCAGAACGGACAGTCCCTGCACCAAGATATCACACAGTCACTGACAACCTGTCCTGTGTGACGAGTCTATCCATTCCTCCCTACACAGCTCCCCAGTCTAGGCCGAGCACCAGCCCAGGCCCAGGGAGGTGGTGGGAGAGTGGACACAGCCTCAGCCCAGCCCCGAGCAACCGCGGAGGCCGGCAGACGGCTGCTCTCTCGCTTAGGGTGCTCCTGGGGGGCAGAACACCCCCCCCCCCCACCTCGGGGTAGTCTGACCTC